>NC_138314.1:32770000-32965000 GCF_965601325.2 Salmo salar
TTTAGAATACACTTAGATCTCAGAAACAACATGGTGTCGTGCACATTGGTGAGGCAACCGCTACAGGCATAGGCTAATACAATTGACAAAGTGTACTGTGAAAGATTATGGAATATTCCAATTATTGGATTGCTCAAAGAAGATTGGCTGAAAAATCATCATGTCCACAGGGTTCAACGAAACGTGTTGGCTAGTTTTGGAAGAAAATACAGTGCAAATAATAAAATAAATCCAAGATGAAAAGGTCCTTCTGAAAGCATCAGACATGAGCAGTTACAGATGAATGTGTGGTATTCAGAAAACAAATATTTTGAACATATTATCAAAAGGTCTCCTGCAGTCCTGAACTTTTTTAATGAGGAATTAGCAGGCGAAAGCAAACAGGCGACTGTTCTCTAAACTTTATAGTCCCTTGTCTGAGAACTAATAAGGCATCCAAGCCAGTAAAGTTTGAACATCAAACAGCTTTTCTCTGAGCAGCATATTTTCAAAAGGTCTCTGCTTTTTAAAAGTTGATTCCCCCTCCCCCCTCACAGTCCAGATCTTCCAAACTGACCAGCCATTAGTTGTGCCTTTTGCAGCAATCTGCAGACATGTGCTCCATCATTACTGGCAGAGCAGAGCCATGTTGTGTGGAGCCAAGCTTTCTGCTCTCTGATCATAACTTGGGTAAGGGGCTGAGCCCCGTCATTCGTCTGTTTTGACAGCCTTGTTCAACAGATGATTAAGACTTACAACCTGCTGGTGGAATATCGGGACTGTGCAGAGAACAAAATGATCAGCTTATTCTATTGCCATCAGGGTTTTTTGATTAGTCTCGTTTACCAAGAAAGATAGAGACATAAGTAATGACATTGGATTAGAAATGCTGTACACGACGCCAGTCAGAAGGATTTTTACCAGTAGCAAGTGAGGTCGTTCAAAAGCCACATTACTGCATTCTAGCATTGAATTCTAATGCATGAAACTGTATATTGAATTGAATTTCACACCAGCATTACGGAAAAGCAAGATGTGAACCTTCTCACTAATTAAATTGAATGCAAATGAATGGAGTAATGTAGATCTAGAGAGGGATTTTTAAAGATAACATCGATGCATAATTTGCTATTAGACCAATTTTCAGAAAGATAGGACTAATAGTGGCTTCTTAATCTCGGAGATCATTAGCTGTCTGGGTTTGTGGCCGCTGGCCTCTTGCTTTTTAAGTGGGGAATGTAAGACTGCCGCTGGCAATGTGACCTTGAAGAAGCAAACAGCGCTGGAAGGGTTGAGGGGAAATGTAGCAATGCAGTCCGGAGGATACAGCTTAGCACTGTACATCAGTAGCCGCGCCACATCTGCAGTGCCTTCAGAAAGTATTTTCAGACCTTGACTTATTCCACATTTTGTTGTGTTACAGCCTGAATTCAAAATGGATTGTTTTTTTCCTCACCCATCTACACACAATACCCCATAATGAAAGAGTGAAAACATGTTTTCAGACATTTTTGCTAATTTATTGAAAGTGAAACACATAAATATCTAATTTACTTATGTATTCACACCCCTGAGTCAATACATGTTAAAATCACATTTGGCACCGATTACAGCTGTGACTTTTCTGGGTAAGTCTAAGAGCCTTGCACACCTGGATTGTACAATATTTGCACAATTTTTTTTAATTCTTCAAGCTCTGTCAAGTTGGTTCTTGATCATTGCTAGACAGCCATTTTCATGTCTTGCCATGAAAACTGTAATAAGCCACTCAAGAACATTCCATGTCTTCTTAGTAAGCAACTCGTGTAGATTTGGCCTGGTGTTTTAGGTTAGTGTCCTGCTAAAAAGTTAATGTGTTACCCAGTGTCTGTTGGAAAGCAGACAACCAGGTTTTCCTTTAGGATTTTGCCTGTGCTTAGCGCTATGCCGTTTATTTTTATCCTAAACATTTCCCTCGTCCTTGCCGATGACAAGCATACCCATAACATGATGCAGCCACCACCATGCTTGAAAATATGAAGAGTGGTACTCAGTGATGTGTTGTATTTGCCCCAAACATAACACTTTGTATTCAGCACAAAAAGTTCATTTATTTGCCACATTTTTTTCAGTTTTACTTTAGTGCCTTACTGCAAAAAGGATGCATGTTTTGGAATATTTTTATTCTCTACATGTTTCCTTCTTTTCACTCTGTCATTTAGGTTAGTATTGTGGAGTAACTACCGTAATTTCCGGACTATTAAGCACATCTGAATATAAGCCGCACCCACTGAATTTAAAAAAAAATATTATGTTGAACATAAATAAGCCACACATGTCTATAAGCCGCAGGTGCCTACCGGTACATTGAAACAAATGAACATTACACAGGCTTTAACGAAACACGGCTTGTAACAAAAAAGAATTCCTCACGCTGCTGTTTCCAACGTCTTATCATCGACTCATTAAGACCAAGCTCCCGTGCAGAAGCTCTATTTCCTTTTCCAACAGCCAGATCAATCGCCTTCAACTTGAAAGCTGCATCATATGCATTTCTCCGTGTCTTTGCCATGATGAGGGTGACAAAATGACTACCGTAATCAGAATGATGGGAAGTTTGAGAGCGCTCGATTTAATCTAAACAGTAAACAAAAAAGTTGTTTGACCTTAACCCGTTCGGCAATTTCATTGGTCTAATGAAAGCTTCATGCCGCCAAAAAAACTGAGCACGTCACAGAATGTGTTTTTTTGGGAAAAAAATAATTGAAAGCGGGAAAAATCCATATATTAGCCGCGTCATTGTTTAAGCCGCGAGGTTCATAGTCCGGAATTTACGGTACAATGTTGTTGATCTATCTTGAGTCCTCCTATCACAGCCATTAAACACTAACTGTTTTAAAAACTCACCATTGACTTTGTGGTGTCCTTCCTCTCCGGCAACTGAGTTAGGAAGGATGCCTGTATCGATGGTTCAGTTCTTTAAACAGCCATTACAAACTTCAGCTACCGCTAGCTAAAAATCAATGGAAGTGATGGGCCATTTATTGTGGGGCTAAATCACCTTTAAATAACACCAAATTAAATATGAAATTGATAGGTGATATGGACATATTTTTTCAAAACATGCTCACTTGCCCCATCATGTTCAATGACTTTAAGATAGCACACTGCTAATTAAATACATCCATACACTAGTCAACCTGGCATGCTTACAGCCCTTACCTTATACAATGATTCAGGTCCTCTGTCAATGTAATTTTCTTCTTGTCATTATAATCCAATTTGTCATTAGTGTATTTTTACTTTACTTTTATTGCTGTATTATAATGTTGCATAATCACCTTTTGATGTAAAAAAAAAAAAAAAAGACATTTTAAGTGAGAAGTAGGCATTGGTATGAAGCTGAAAAAGAAAATAATTCACATGAGCACCACAATGCCTACTCCACCCATGCCCTACCAATGTTTTCCAACACATAGCTACTGTAGGAAGTCAAAACTGTTGGTACAGTGCATTCAGACCCCTTGACTTTCTCCACATTTTGTTTCGTTATAGCCTTATTCTAAAATGGATTAAATACTTTTTTCCCCTCATCCATCTACACACAATAGCCCATTACAACAAAGCAAAATAAGTATTCAGACCCTTTACTCAGTACTTTGTTAAAGCACCTTTTACAGAAATTACAGCCTCAAGTCTTCTTGGGTATGACGCTACAAGGTTGGCACACCCGTATTTGGGGAGTTTCTCCCATTCTTCTCTGCATATCCACTCAAGCTGTCAGGTTGGATGGGGAGCGTCGCTGCACAGCTATTTTCAGGTCTCTCCAGAGATGTTCGATCGGGTTCAAGTCCGAGCTCTGGCTGGGCCACTCAAGCACATTCAAAGACTTGTCCCGAAGCCACTCCTGCGTTATCTTGACTGTGTGCTTAGGGTTGTTGTCCTGTTGGAAGGTGAACCTTCGCCCCAGTCTGAGGTCCTGAGCGCTCTGGAGCATGTTTTAATCAAGGATTTCTCTGAGATAAGCTGGACAAGTGAAAATTGCGCCGACAGATAAGGTTGCTGTGCTTCTAGCTCTTAGGAAACTTAACAATATACATTTTTTTTGCTGTGTTATTTCTTACATTATTAGCCCAGAACATTTTGTGTGTTATAACATATAACAGGGAATAACTTTTGGATATCAGAGTGGCGGTAACTCCCCAGCATGACCAGCATTACAACAAGGAATACAACTTACCCTAATCGGATCCTTTGTTCATACCCCCCAGGGCAATTGAACTGATTCCTGAGGCTGATCCAAAACACCGCCGGCGGAGAAGAGGTACTCGGAGTGGGCTTCTAGTCCGACTCAGGAAGCTCACACCACCCACCGCTTCTGAGTATATTACTCGCTAATGTTCAGTCTCTGGAAAATAAAGTTGACGAGCTCAGGGCGAGGATTTCCTTCCAGAGACATCAGGGACTGTAACATAATCTGTTTCACAGAAACATGGCTCTGTCGGTATATACCGTCTGAGTCCGTACAGCCAGTTGGGTTCTCAATTCATCGCACAGACAGGTATAAATATCAGGTGAAACCGACGTCTTGCTTCCGGACAAGCTAAAAACCTTCTTCGCCCACTTTGAGGATAACACAGTGCCACCGACGCGGCCCGCTACCAAGGACTGTGGGCTCTTCTTCTCCGTGGCCGATGTGAGTAAGACATTGAAGTGTGTTAACACTGGCAAGGCTGCCGACCCAGACAGCATTCCAAGCCGGGTCCTCAAAGCACACGCAAACCAGCTGGCTGAAGTGTTTACGGACATATTCAAACTCTTCAGTTCCCAGTCTGCTGTCCTCAACATGCTTCAAGATGCCCACCATTGTTCCTGTACCCAAGAATGCAAAAGGTAACTGAACTAAATGATGATCGCCCCATAGCACTCACTTCTGTCAGCATGAAGTGCTTTAACAGGCTAGTTAAGGATCATATCACCTTACCTGACACCCTAGACCCAGTTCAATTTGCTTATTGTCCAGATAGATCCACAGACAATGCAATCGCCATCACACTGCACACTGCCCTATCCTCTGTGCAACTGGGTCCTGGACTTCCTGACGGGACGCCCCCAGATTTTGAAGGTAGGAAACAACACCTCCACTTCGCTGATCCTCAACACTGGGGCCCCAGAAGGATGCGTGCTCAGCCCCCTCCCGTACTCCCTGTTCACCCATGACTGCGTGGCCATGCATGCCTCCAACTCAAATCATCAAGTTTGCAGACGACAACCGAAGTAGGCCTGATTACCAACAATGACGAGACAGCCTACAGGGAGGTGAGGGCCCTGGGAGTGTGGTGCCAGGAAAATCTCACCCAAAGAAAAGCAAAACAAAGGAGCTGATCGTGGACTTCAGGAAACAGCAGAGGGAGCAACCCCCTATCCACGGGACTGCAGTGGAGAAGGTGGAAAGCTTCAAGTTCTTCTGTGTACACATCACTGATAATCTGAAATGGTCCACCCACACAGACAGTGTGGTGAAGAAGGCGCAACGATGCCTCTTCCACCTCAGGACGCTGAAGAAATTTGGCTTGGCATTAAAAACCCTCACAAACTTTGACATATGCACAATTGAGAGCATTCCTGTGGGCTGTAACACCGCCTGCTACGGCAACTGCACAGCACGCAACCGCAGGACACTCCAGAGGTGCGGTCTGCACAACGAATCACCGGGGGAAAACTACCTACCCTCCAGGCCACAGCACCCAATGTCACAGGAAGGCCAAAAAGAACATCAAGGACATTGACATCCAGAGCCACTGCATGTTCATCCCGCTATCATCCAGAAGGCGAGGTCAGTATAGGTGCATCAAAGCTGGGACCGAGAGACTGAAAAACAGCTTCCAGCTCAAGGCCATCAGACTATTAAATAGCCATCACAAGCACCTTAATTAAAAGGCTGCTGCCCTATATACAGACTTAAAATCACTAGTCACTTTAATAATGTTTACATATTTTGCATTACTCATCTAATACAGTGGCAATAAAAAGTATGTGAACCCTTTGGAATTATCTGGATTTCTGAATAAATTGGTAATCTAAGTCACAACAATAAACAAACAGAGTGTGCTTAAACCAATAACACAAATTATTGTATTTTTCTTGTCTATTTTGAATACATAATTTTAACATTCACTGTGGAGGTTGGAAAAAGCATGTGAACCCCTAGGATAATGACTTCTCCTAAAGCGAATTGGAGTCAGGAGTCACCTAACCTAGAGTCCAATCAATGAGACAAGATTGGAGATTTTGATTAGAGCTAGCTTGCCCTTTACAAAAATTGAGTTTGCTCTTCACAAGCAGCATTGCCTGATGTGAACCATGCCTCGAACGAAATAGACCTCAGAAGACCTAATATTAAGAATTGTTGACTTGCATTAAGCTGGAAAGGGTTACAAAAGTATCTCTAAAAGCCTTGATGTTCATCAGTCCATGGTAAGACAAATTGTGAAAAATTGAGAAAGTTCAGCACTGTTGCTACTCTCCCTAGGAGTGGCCGTCCTGTAAAGATGACTGCAAGCTCACAGTGCAGAATGCTCAATGAGGTTAAGAAGAATCCTAGAGTGTCAGCTAAATACTTACAGAAATCTCTGGAACATGCTAATCTCTGGAACATGCTAACATCTCTGTTGACGAGTCTACGATACGTAAAACACTAAACAAGAATGGTGTTCATGGGAGGATACCACAGAAGAAGCCACTGCTGTCCAAAAAAACATTGCTGCACGTCTGAAGTTTGCAAAAGTCCACCTGGAGGTTCCACAGCGCTACCGGAAAAATATTCTGTGGACAGATGAAACTAAAGTTGAGTTGTTTGGAAGGAACACACAACACTATGTGCGGAGAGAAAAAAAAAAGGCACAGCAACATCAAAACCTCATCCCAACTGTAAAGTATGGTGGAGGGAGCATCATGGTTTGGGGCTGCTGTGCTGCCTCAGGGTCTGGACAGCTTGCTATCGTCGACGGAAAAATACATTCCCAATTTATCAAGACATTTTGCAGGAGAATGTTAGGCTATCTGCCGCCAATTGAAGCTCAATAGAAGTTGGGTGATACAACAGGACAACAACCCAAAACACATAAGTAAATCAACAACAGAATGGCTTCAACAGAAGAAAATACGCCTTCTGGGAGTGGCCCAGTCAGAGTCCTGACCTCAACCCGATTGAGATGCTGTGGCAAGACCTCAAGAGAGCAGTTCACACCAGACATTCAAAGAATATTGCTGAACTGAAACAGTTTTGTAAAGAGAAATGGTCCAAAATTCCTCCTGACCATCGTGCAGGTCTGATTCACAACTACAGAAAACTTTTGGTTGAGGTTATTGCTGCCAAAGGAGGGTCAACCAGTTATTAAATCCAAGAGTTCACATACTTTTTCCACCCTGCACTGTGAATGGTTACACGGTGTGTTCAATAAAGACATGAAAAAGTATAATTGTTTGTGTGTTATTTGTTTAAGCAGACTGACTGTCTATTGATGATACCTAGATGAAGATCAGTTCAAATTTTATGACCAACTTGTGCAGAACTAAGTATTTCCAAAGGGTACACATACCTTTTCTTGCCACTGTATGTATATACTGTATTCTATCCTATTCTACGCCGCTTTGACATTGCTCTCCCAAATATTTACAGTTGAAGTCGGAAGTTTACATACACCTTAGCCAAACACATTTAAACTCAGTTATTCACAATTCCTGAAATTTAATCCTAGTAAAAATTCCCTGTCTTAGGTCAGTTAGGATCGCCACTTTATTTTAAGAATGTGAAATGTCAGAATAATAGCAAGAATGATTTCTTTCAGCTTTTATGTCTTTCATCACATTCCCAGTGGGTCAGAAGTTTACATACACTCAATTAGTATTTGGTAGCATTGCCTTTAAATTGTTTGAGTCAAACGTTTCGGTAAGCCTTCCACAAGCTTCCCACAATAAGTTGGGTGAATACTGGCCCATTCCTCCTGACAGAGCTGGTGTAACTGAGTCAGGTTTGTAGGCCTCCTTGCTCGCACACGCTTTTTCAGTTCTGCCCACACATTTTCTATAGGATTGAGGTCAGGGCTTTGTGATGGCCAGTCCAATACCTTGACTTTGTTATCCTTAAGCCATTTTGCCACAACTTTGGAAGTATGCTTGGGGTCATTGTCCATTTGGAAGACCCATTTGCAACCAAGCTTTAACTTCCTGACTGATGTCTTGAGATGTTGCTTCAATATAGCCACATTTTCCTCCCTCATGATGACATCTATTTTGTGAAGTGCACCAGTCCCTCCTACAGCAAAGCACTCCCACAGCATGATGCTGCCACCCCCGTGCTTCACGGTTGGGATGGTGTTCTTCGGCTTGCAAGCATCCCCCTTTTACCTCCAAACATAACGATGGTCATTATGACCAAACAGTTCTATTTTTGTTTCATCAGACCAGAGGACATTTCTCCAATGAGTACAATCTTTGTCCCCATGTGCAGTTGCAAACCGTAGTCTGGCTTTTGTATGGCGGTTTTGGAACAGTGGCTTCTTCCTTGCTGAGCGGCCTTTAGGATAGGTCGATATAGGACTCGTTTTACTGTGGATGTAGACACTTTTGAACCTGTTCCCTCCAGCATCTTCACAAGGTCCTTTGCTGCTGTTCTGGGATTGATTTGCACTTTTCACACCAAAGTACGTTCATCTCTAGGAAGCAGAACGTGTCTCCTTCCTGACCGGTATGACGGCTGTGTGGTCCCATGGTGTTTATTCTTGTGCACTATTGTTTGTACAGATGAACGTGGTACCTTCAGGCGTTTGGAAAATGCTCCCAAGAATGAACCCGACTTGTGTAGGTCTACAACTTTTTTCTGAGGTCTTGGCTGATTGATTTTTATTTTACAATGATGTCAAGCAAAGAGGCACTGAGTTTGAAGGTAGGCCTTGAAATACATCCACAGGTAGATATCCAATTGACTCAAATTATGTCAATTCGCCTTTCAGAGGCTTCTAAAGCCATGACTTAACTTTCTGGAATTGTCCAAGCTGTTTGAAAGCACAGTCAACTTAGTGTATGTAAACTTCTGACCCACTGGAATTGTGAATTATAAGTGAAATAATCTGTCTGTAAACAATTGTTGGGAAAATGACTTGTGTCAGGCACAACGTAGATGTCCTAACCGACTTGCCAAAACTATAGTTTGTTAAGAAATTTGCGGAGTGGTTGAAAAACGAGTTTAAATGACTCCAACCTAAGTGTATGTAAACTTCCAACTTCAACTGTATATATTCTTAATTTCATTCCTTTAGAAGTGTGTATTTTGTGAAATTGGTAGATATTACTTGTTAGATATTACTGCACTGTTGGAGCGAGAAACAAGCTTTTCACTACACCCGTAATAACATCTGCTTAACACGTGAGAAATAAAATTTGATTTGTACTTTCCTCCATCTTCCTCTCAAACCTGACCATTCTCCAAGTCTCTGACACTGAAAAACATCCCTGCAGCACGATGCTGCCACCACCACCATGCTTCACCGTAGGGATGGCGCCAGGTTTCTTCCAGTTGTGATGCTTGGCATTCAGACAAAAGGTTTCAATCTTGATTTCATCAGTGCCTTTTGGCAAACTCCAAATAGGCTGTCATGTGCCTTTTACTGAGGAGTGGCTTCCGTCTGCCAACTCTACCACAAAGGCCTGACTGGTGGAGTGCTGCAAGATGGTTGTCCTAAGAGGAACTCGAGCAATGTCAGAGTGACCAACAGGTTCTTGGTCACCTCCCTGACCAAGGCCCTTCTCCCCCGATTGCTCAGTTTGGCCAGCTCTAGGAAGAGTCTTGGTGGTTCCAAAACTCTTCCATTTAAGAATGATGGAAGCCACTGAGTTCTTGGAGACCTTCAATGCTGCAGAAATGTTGTGACTTTAAACAGCTTGGAAAATTCCAGTAAATGATGTCATGGCTTTAGAAGCTTCTGATAGGCTAATTGACATCATATGAGTCAATTGGAGGTATACCTGTGGATGTATTTCAAGGCCTAACTTCAAACTCAGTGCCTCTTTGCTTGGCATCATGGGAAAATCAAAAACCTCCACAAGTCTGGTTCATCCTTAGGTACCACGTTCAACTGTACAAACAAGAGTAAGCAACTTTTAGGTCTTTATTGAAGACTCATCTCTTCAGTAGGTCCTATGATTGAGTGTTGTCTGGCCCAGGAGTGTGAAGGTGAATGGAAAGGCACTGGAGCAACGAACCGCCGTTGCTGTCTCTGCCTGGCTGGTTCCCCCTCTCCACTGGGATTCTCTGCCTCAAACCCTATTACAGGGGCTGAGTCACTGGCTTACTGTTGCTCTTCCATGCCGTCCCTAGGAGGGGTGCGTCACTTGAGTGGGTTGAGTCACTGACTTGATCTTCCTGTCTGGGTTGGTGCCCCACCTTGGGTTGTGCCGTGGCGGAGATCTTTGTGGGCTATACTCAGCCTTGTCTCAGGATGGTAAGTTGGTGTTTGAAGATATCCATCTAGTGTGGGGGCTGTGCTTTGGCAAAGTGGGTGGGGTTATATCCTGCCTGTTTGGCCCTGTCCGGGGGTATCGTCGGACGGGGCCAGTGTCTCCCGACCCCTCCTGTCTCAGTCTCCAGTATTTATGCTGCAGTAGTTTGTGTGTCGGGGGGCTAGGGTCAGTCTGTTATATCTGGAGTATTTCTCCTGTCTAATCCGGTGTCCTGTGTGAATTTAAGTATGCTCTCTCTCTCTTCCTCTCGGAGGACCTAAGCCCTAGGACCATGCCTCAGGACTACATGGCCTGATGACTCCTTGCTGTCCCCAGTCCACCTGGCCGTGCTGCTGCTCCAGTTTCAACTGTTCTGCCTGCAGCTATGCAACCCTGACCTGTTCACCAGACGTGCTACCTGTCCCAGACCCGCTGTTTTCAACTCTCTAGAGACAGCATCAGCGGTAGAGATACTCTGAATGATCGGCTATGAAAAGCCAACTGACATTTACTCCTGAGGTGCTGACCTGTTGCACCCTCGACAACCACTGTGATTATTATTATTTGACCCTGCTGGTCATCTACGAACATTTGAACATCTTGGCCATGTTCTGTTATAATCTCCACCCGGCACAGCCAGAAGAGGACTGGCCACCCCTCATAGGAGTTTTTCCTAGCCACCATGCTTCTACACCTGCATTGCTTGCTGTTTGGGGTTTTAGGCTGGGTTTCTGTACAGCACTTTGAGATATCAGCTGATGTAAGAAGGGCTTTATGAATACATTTGATTTGAAGTATAAACACCATGGGACCATGCAGCCGTCATACCACTCAGGAAGGAGACAAGTTCTGTCTCCTAGAGATGAACGTACTTTGGTGCGAAAAGTGCAAATCAATTCCAGAACAACAGCAAAGGACCTTGTGAAGGTGCTGGAGGAAACAGGTACAAAAGTATCTATATCCACAGTAAAACGAGTCTTATATCGACATAACCTGAAAGGCCGCTCAGCAAGGAAGAAGCCACTGCTCCAAAACCACCATAAAAAAGCCAGACTACGGTTTGCAACTGCACATGGGGACAAAGATCGTACTTTTTTGAGAAATGTCCTCTGGTCTGACGAAACAAAAATAGAACTGTTTGGCCATAATGACCATTGTTATGTTTGGAGGTAAAAGGGGGATGCTTGCAAGCCGAAGAACACCATCCCAACCGTGAAGCACGGGGGTGGCAGTATCATGTTGTGGGGGTTCTTTGCTGCAGGAGGGACTGGTGCACTTCACACAATAGATGGCCTCATGAGGGAGGAAAATTATGTGGATATATTGAAGGAACATCAAGACATCAGTCAGGAAGTTAAAGCTTGGTCGCAAATGGGTCTTCCAAATGGACAATGACCCAAGCATACTTCCAAAGTTGTGGCAAAATGGCTTAAGGACAACAAAGTCAAGGTATTGGACTGGCCATCACAAAGCCCTGACCTCCATCCTATAGAAAATGTGTGGGCAGAACTGAAAAAGCGTGGGCGAGCAAGGAAGTCTACAAACCTAACTCAGTTACACCAGCTCTGTCAGGAGGAACGGGCCAAAATTCACCCAACTTATTGTGGGAAGCTTGTGGAAGGCTAACCGAAATGTTTGACCCAAGTTAAACAATTTAAAGGCAATGCTACCAAATACTAATTGAGTGTATGTAAACTTCTGACCCACTGGGAATGTGATGAAAGAAATAAAAGCTGAAATAAATAATTCTCTCTGATATTATTCTGACATTTCACATTCTTAAAATAAAGTGGTGATCCTAACTGACCTAAGACAGGGAATTATTACTAGGATAAAAATGTCAGGAATTGTGAAAAACTGAGTTTAAATGTAGTTGGCTAAGGTGTATGTAAACTTCCGACTTCAACTGTATGTAAATAATTCATTTGCAAAAATGTCTAAAAACCTGTTTTGCTTAGTCATCATGGGGTATTGTGTATAGATTGATGAGGAAAATAATTGATTTCATCAATTTTAGAATAACGCTGTAAAGTAACAAAATGTGGAAAAAGTCCAGAGGTCTGAATACTTTCCAAATGCACTGTATATTGTACATCAAACAGTGGGTGTACATGTTACTTAGGCTGTTTGAGAAGATTTAAATCCTAATTCATACTCTTCAGTGGAACAATGAACCTTACAGTGTCCTGCTACTAAAATAATGTATATATACACTGAGTACAAAACACGCTCTTTCCATGACAGACTGACCAGGTGAATCCAGGTGAAAGCTATGATCTCTTATTGATGTCACCTGTCGAGGGAGACGCAAAATAAATTCCAGCCCTTTCGAGCACAATAGCGGCAATATATGATATTTAGCACCACGGATAGCAGTCGGATCAAATTACCATGAAATCTGATGTTCAGGGCCACAGAGCAGTGGACACAATGGCTGTCTGGTGAAGTTGCAGGGAGAATCGAAACTCGTGAACATACATTAAATATGCTACAGGAGTGATGTTACTTTTTGGATTTAAAAACATACCAACAAAAGGAAATATTGTACTCTAGTGATTAATTGAAATACCCACATCAAGCCACACACGAAATTGAATAATATAACACAGATACAAGTATATTAATACAAACAGGTTTGATTGTAATCAATATTTATCATAGTGTTTTAACTAAAACCAAAAATCACGGGTTGCCGACCCCTGACCTAAGAGAATGAGGTGTGATGTAACCACTGTTCAATTATGGACTAAAATAATGTAGGCTAAAGCATTGATTTAGCAGACAATTATGATTAAGCAGTCAATACTGATGTAGTTAACAAACCAAAATATTATTTTCACTGGCACGAATCCCATGGTCTTAGACACTGAAAAGTCTTTGTCACAAGCATTTTGGATTTGGATCAGAATGCTGCTTAAAATATTAATACTGCTTATTATCTATCCTGTTGCTTAGTTACTTTACCCCTACCTATATGTACATATCTACCTCAATTACCTTGTACCCCTGTACATGTGTATCCACTGAGTGTACAAAACATTAGGAACACCTACTCTATCATGATAGATTGACCAGGTGAAAGCTATGATCTCTTTGAGGTCACTTGTTAAATCCACTTCAAGCTGTGTAGATGAAGGGGAGAAGACAGGTTAAAGAAGGATTTTTAAGCCTCGAGACAATTGAGACATGGATTGTGTATGTGTGCCATTCAGAGGGTGAATGGGCAAGACAAAAGTACCTTTGAACTGGGTATGGTAGTAGGTGCCAAGCACACCGGTTTATGTCCAGAACTGCAACGCTGCTGGGTTTTTCACACTGAACAGTTTCCCATGTGTATCAAAAATAGTCCACAACCCAAAGGACATCCAGCCAACTTGACATAACTGTGGGTAGCATTGGAGTCAACATGGGCCAGCTTCCCTGTGGAACACTTTCGACACCTTGTAGATTGTTCATGCCCCGACAAATTGAAGCTGTTCTGAGGGCAAAAGGGAGGGGGGGTGAAACTCAATATTAGGAAGGTGTTCCTAATGTTTGGTATACTCAGTGTATAGCCAAGTTATCGTTACTCATTGTGTATTTATTCCTCATGATATCATCTTTCTATTATTTTTCTCTGCATTGTTGGGGCCCGCAAGTAAGCATTTCCCTGTTAATCTACACCTGTGACAAATACAATTAGATTTCAATGTAATAGGTTTAGAAAACTTATTATGTATCAGTGTAGGAGCTTGTGTGTATTTCCGCACAGTGAAACAGCAGTCAGAGGAGTTGGCTAATATATAATTCACCTTGCTTAAGGCCAAAAAGAACATGACAGGGCAAACAGGCTACCAAGTGAGCTACATGGTCACCTTACATTAGAGCAATAGGAAGAAAAACATGTTTTTATTAAGCATAATAGTCTAGGCCTCAGGACAAAATGGACCTTGAGCTTTCTCAAACTGAACATATCTAAGGTTGGGCTATGGTGAGTGACAAGTAGTAGCCGTGGGCTGAACATGTTTCCCTTTAATGAAATGTTTGTTTACTCATTCTTGCATATATCCCGTCTTGAAATCTGGTTGTATTTCTAAACCAGGCTGTATAATTTTTCACACTTTGTTATCATTTTATGAGAACTACAATCTATGTTTTTGAATATCCTGGAAAGCAATTCATGAAGAAAAATAACCTGAGATGAATGGCAATTCCAGAAGCATCATGTACCCTTGTTAATGACCTTGGTTTACCACTAGCTTGGGTATAGCCTACCATTTGTGCACACATGAGTCACAGCACAACTGTGCAAACTTTTTTTGTTTGTTGCTTCCTCTATATTTGCGGAACTGGTAATTCTCTAATCAATTGTGTTTACATTAACATGAAGACTGCAGAAGAAAGGGTCAGTGCTGTAGTGTTTGGCCAAGTGCACGGGGAGCGTCGATACTCCTGCACCAGAACCCTTCTGTGGGCCCCCTCTGGAGGCGTGGGGGAGACAGAGTTAATCTCCCTCCAACTCTGCTTCACTGCTGGGCTGGGGAAAAAAACACCAGAGAGGGGTGGTGGTGCGGAGAAGATGGACAAAGACACCACCCTCCCTTCACCAACCACTGTGCAAGTCTTTCTCTTTTACACAGAATATCGTACTTTAAGGAGAGGGAAAATAATGCAACAGCACTCAGCCGTGACTTTAACAAAGCAAAACACAAACAACATTGAATAGCCCGCACAATCTAGGAAGAGTACTCGGTACGTAAGCTCTGAAGAGCTACACAGAAAGACAAACCCAAAGGAAAACCCCTAAACCTGAGTGGATCTACACTGAAACAAAAAATATAAAACGCAACATGTAAAGTGTTGGTCCCATGTTTCATCAGCTGAAATAAAAGATCCTGAGCTTGTTTCTCTCAAATGTTCTGCACACATTTTTTTACATCCCTGTTAGTGAGCATTTCTTCTTTGCCAAGATAATTCATCCACCTGACAGGTGTGGCACAGCAAGAAGCTGATTAAACAGCATTATCGTTTCAAGGATGTACCTTGTGCTGGGGACAATAAAAGGCCACTCTAAAATGTGCAGTTTTGTCACGCAGTACAATGCCACAAATGTCATGAGTGAGCGTGAAACTGGCATGCTGACTGAAGGAATGGCCACCAGAGCTGTTTTCAGAGAATTTAATGTTAATTTCTCTACCATAAGCCACCTCCAAAATCATTTTAGAGAATTTGGCAGTACGTCCAACTGGCCTCATAACAGCAGACCACGTGTAACCATGCCAGCCCATGACCTCTCCACATCACCTCAGGTTTTAGCATGATAACGCACGGAACGATCAGTACACAATTCCTGGAACCTGAAAATGTCCTTGATCTTCCATGGCCTGCATACTCAGCAGACATGTCACCCATTGAGCATGTTTGGGATGCTCTGGATAAACGTGTACAACAGAGCGTTCCAGTTCCCCCCAATATCCAACAACTTCGCAGTCATTGAAGAGGACCACCTCTATGCGAAGGAGATGTGTGGCAATGCATGATGCAAATGGCCAACAGATGGATATCTGTTTTCCCAGTCATGTAAAACCAATTGATTTAATACATTTATTTCAATTGACTGATTTCCTTATATAAACTGTAACTCAGTAAAATCTTTCAAATTGTTGCATTTATATTATTGTTCAGCATACATCCAAAAAGCAGATCAACATCCGGAGTTCTATACACACTGGTAATGACGAATTAAAGTACCGTTGACGTGAGACAAACTACCATAAGAAGTGAAACTTCACAGTGGATTTGGGTGGGTGGCCTCTGCCCATGACCGTGAGGAATCAAGTTGGCGAGCAAGTCAGATAGAGACATGGGAAAAGACAACAGAGGTATGCAGCCTTAGCCGACTGATCAATAGCTGGAAAACTGCTATTGATCAACTGTTTTTATCCTCCCTTTGGGCAAAGAAAGCAACACACTGGAATGGGAGACAGTAACGTGTATTTTTTTACATTTCTTTAGTAGACAATAACCGTTGATCAAGTTCGGGTAGTCATGGACCTAAAGAGGCAACGGCTCAGATTATCTAATTTGCTCACTTTGTAGATAAACTTATTTTTCTACTATATTATTGACTGTATGTTTGTTTTACTCAATGTGTAACTCTGTTGTTGTAGTATGTGTCAAACCGCTTTGCTTTATCTTGGCCAGGTCGCAATTGTAAATGAGAACTTGTTCTCAACTTGCCTACCTGGTTAAATAAAGGTGAAATAAAATAAAATATATGCAAAGTAGTTTAAAAATATATATCAATTTCTTGATATCAATATAATTTTCAATATCAACAATATGAATGTTTATATCAGTAATTCGATTTTTTATATAAAAATTGAATTATCAATATCATATTCCAAAAATATATATTAATGAATAATGAATAATTGATAATGAATAACACTGAATAATTTGAATTATTGATATCAAAAATAGGTTGATATCAAACATGACAATTATTGAAAGATATTCAAAAAGATTGTTATAAAAAAATAGATTTATTTATATCGATACTTCTATTTTTTATATCAGAATTGCATAATTCCAGACTGACATTTTCCCTGAAATTATATAATTTGCAGGCGGCAGAAGCCACTAATTTGCTTATGTCCCTGTTAGTGAGCATTTCTCCTTTGCCAAATTAATCCATCCATCTGACAGGTGTGGAATATCAAGAAGCTGATTAAACAGCATGATCATTACACAGGTGCACCTTTTTGAATGTTCAATTCTCTACAATAGGCCACCTCCAACGTCATTTTAGAGAATTTGGCAGTACGTAGAAACGGACTAAAAACCTCAGACCACTTGTAACCACGCCAGCCAAGGACTCCACATCCGGCTTCTTCACCTGCGGGATCGTCTGGGACCAGCCACCCGGACAGCTGATGAAATTGAGGAGCATTTCTGTCTGTAATAATGCCCTTTTGTGGGGAAAATCCCATTCTGATTGGCTGGGCATGGCTCCCAAGTGGCTCTCCCAGGCCCACCCATGGCTGCGCCCCTGCCCAGTCATGTGAAATCTATAGATTAGGGCCAAATGTATTTACTTAAATTGACCAATTTCCTTATATGAACTGTAACTCAGTAGAATCTTGAAATTGTTGCATGTTGCATTTATTTTTTTGTTCAGTATAATTCAGCAATAAAACGTGGCAAAGCAACTTACTTTTTGTCTTGGATACAAAGTGTTATGTTTGGGGCAAATCCAATACATTACTGAGCATCACTGTCCATATTTTCAAAAATAGTGGGGGCTGCATCATGTTATGTAATCGCTTGTAATCGTTAAGGACGGGGGAGTTTTTCAGGGGAAAAAATAAACTCAATGGAGCTAAGCACAGGCAAAATCCTAGCCTGAAATCTGGTTCAGTCAGACACTGGGGGATGAATTCACCTTTCACCAGGACAACCTAAAACAGGCCAAATCTACACTGGAGTTGCTTACCAATACAACATTGAATGTCCCCGAGTAGTCTAGTTACTCTTGACTTAAAAATCGTCTTGAAAATCTATGGCAAGACTTGAAAATGGCTGTGTAGCAATGATCAACAACCAATTTGACAGAGGTTAAAGACTGAAAATAATAAAATGGGCAAATATTGTACAATCCAAGGTGTGGAAAGCTTTATAGACTTAGGCAGAAAGACTCACAGCTGTAATTGCTGCCAAAGGTGATTGTAACATGTATTGACTCAGGGGTGTGAATACTTATTTAAATTAGATATTTCTGTATTTCATTTTCAATATATTTGAAAAAATGTCTAAAAACATGTTCTCACTTTGTCAATATGGGGTATTATGTGTAGATGGGTGAAAAACACAGTGATTTAATAGATTTTGAATTCAGGCTATAACAACAAAATGAGGAATAAGTCAAGGGGTATGAATACTTTCTGAAGGCAATGCATCTTCCTTAATGAAGATACGCTACCTTGCTTTCTCTTATCTATATAAGAGCACTAGGAGGGAGTCTTGTGTGTAAGGAAAATAACGTTAATTGAGTTATTTCCTTCTGAAAGCCAAGTCATCAAAGGAAGCCAAAGTACCCCATGAAAATGGACATTGAAAATGGGGACATGGGGTTCAAGATCACTTCAGGCACAAGTGTATCAGCTACTGGAGTGGGAGACATCTGTGCATTCTCAACAGGAGAGCCCTGGACTTTTATATCAGGCTACATCAAACATTGTGACTGGCTCCATCACAAGCACTCCAGAACATGGTCAGAAAACTGTCACAGTGATACATAAAAATCTTATTTCTAAAACAATATTAGTCCACAATGGTGACTTAGTGAGCACCCTTTCCAGTGCGAAATAAAGGCATCAGTCACCCTGAAAAAAAATAAGCTAGATACACTACCGTTCAAAAGTTTGGGGTAACTTAGAAATGGCCTTGTTTTCCATTTATTTCATCTTTATTTAACCAGGTAGGCCAGTCAAGAACAAGTTCACATTTACTACTGCGACCTGGCCAAGATAAAGCAAAGCAGTGCGACAAAAAACAACACAGAGTTACACATGGGATAAACAAACGTACAGTCAATAACACATTAGAAAAATCTACGTACAATGTGTGCAAATGTAGTAAGATTAGGGAGGTAAGGCAATAAATAGGTCATAGAGGCAAAATAATTACAATTTGGCATTAACACTGGAGTGATAGACGTGCAGATGATGGTGCAAGTAGAGATACTGGGGTGCAAAAGAGCAAATAAATAAATAACAATATGGGGATGAGGTAGTTGGGTCTCCAGCTTCAGTGATTTTTGCAATTCGTTCCAGTCATTGGCAGCAGAAAACTGGAAGGAAAGGTGGCCAAAGGCTTTGGGGATGACCAGTGAAATATACCTGCTGGAGCGCGTGCAACGGGTGGGTGTTGCTATGGTGACCAGTGAGCTGAGATAAGGCGGGGCTTTACCTAGAAAAGACTATAAGATAACCTGGAACCAGTGGGTTTGGCGACGAATATGTAGCGAGGGCCAGCCAACAAGAGCATACAGGTCGCATTGGTGGGTAGTATATGGGGCTTTGGTGACGAAACGGATGGCACTGTGATAGACTGTATCCAATTTGCTGAGTAGAGTGTTGGAGGCTATTTTGTAAATGACATCGCCAAAGTCAAGGATCGGTAGGATAGTCAGTTTTAAAAGGGTGTTTGGCAGCATGACTTGAAGGACACTTTGTTGTGAAATAGGAAGCCAATTCTAGATTTAATTTTGGATTGGAGATGCTTAATGTGAGTCTGGAAGGAGAGTTTACAGTCTAACCAGACACCTAGGTATTTGTAGTTATCCACATATTCTAAGTCAGAACCGTCCAGAGTAGTGATGCTAGGCGGGCAGGCAGGTGCGGGCAGCAATCGGTTGAAGAGCATGCATTTAGTTTTACTAGCATTTAAAAGCAGTTGGAGGCCACGGAAGGAGTGTTGTATGGCATTGAAGCTCGTTTGGAGGTTTGTTAACACAGTGTCCAAAGAAGGGCCAGATGTATACAGAATGGTGTCGTCTGCGTAGAGGTGGATCAGAGAATCACCAGCAGCAAGAGCGACATCATTGATATATACAGAGAAAAGAGTCGGCCCGAGATTTGAACCCTGTGGCACCCCCATAGAGACTGCCAGAGGTCCGGACAACAGGCCCTCCGATTTGACACATGAAAACATACATGAAATGATTTGCAAAATGAATAGGAAATAGGTTATAAATAATGATTTTTAATTGAAATAGTAATTGTGTCATTCAAACTTTGCTTTCGTCAAAGAATCCTCCATTTGCAGCAATTAAAGCCTTGCAGACCTTTGGCATTCTAATTGTCAATTTCTTGAGGAAATCTGAAGAGATTTCACCCCATGCTTCCTGAAGCACCTCCCACACGTTGGATTGGCACTTCTTACGTACGGTCAAGCTGCTCCCACAACAGCTCAATAGGGTTGAGATCCGGTGACTGTGCTGGCCACTCCATTATAGACAGAATACCAGCTGACTTCTTCCCTAAATAGTTATTGTATAGTTTGGAGCTGTGCTTTGGGTCATTGTCCTGTTGTAGGAGGAAATTGGCTCCAAATAAGAGGCGCCCACAGGGTATGGCATGGCGTTGCAAAACGGAGTGATAGCCTTCCTTCTTCAAGATCCCTTCTACCCTGTACAAATCTCCCACTTTACCACCACCAAAGCACCCCCAGACCACCACATTGCCTCCACCATGCTTGACAGATGGCGTCAAGCACTCCTCCAGCATCTTTTCATTTTTTCTGCGTCTCACAAATGTTCTTCTTTGTGATCCGAACACCTCAAACTTAAGTCTATACATAACACTTTTTTCCAATCTTCCTCTGTCCAGTGTCCATATTCTTTTGCCCATCTTAATCTTTTCTTTTTATTGGCCAGTCTGAGATATGGCTTTTTCTTTGCAACTCTGCCTAGAATGCCAGCATCTCAGAGTCGCATCTTCACTGTTGACATTGAGACTGGTGTGTTGCGGGTACTATTTAATGAAGTTGCCAGTTGAGGATATGTGAGGTGTCTGATTCTCAAACTAGACACTAATATAGTTGTCTTCTTGCTCAGTTGTGCACCGGGGCCTCCCACTCCTCTTTCTATTCTGGTTAGAGCCAGCTTGCGCTGTTCTGTGAAGAGAGTAGTAGACAGCGTTGTACGAGATCTTCAAATTCTTGGCAATTTCTCGCATGGAATAGCCTTCATTTCTCCGAACAAGAATAGACTGACGAGTTTCAGAAGAAAGTTCTTTGTTACAACCTTACAGTGAAATGCTGACTTACAAGCCCTTAACCAACAATGCAGTTCAAGAAATAGTTAATAAAATATTTACTAAATAAACTAAGTTAAAAAAAATCTAATCAATCAAAAAGTAACAACAAATGTACATAACGAGGCTATATACAGGGGGTACCGGTACCGAGTCAATGTGTGGGGACATAGGTTAGTCGAGATCATTTGTAAAGTGACTATGCGTAGATAATAAACAGCGAGTCGCAGCAGCCTATGCTTTAAAAACGTAACAATTTCACAACAATAGGGTGGTCAGGTGTTTTTTTGACTAACAGAGATGCAAGCATGTCATTGTAGGTCTTTAGCTAATACACTGGAAGCGTATCACGGAGGAAACGGGAGCTACTTTATCAATGAGTTCACAATGTCTAAAATTGGGATAATAGATGGGATACAAACATATATTTTTAAGGATGGAGGGGCTTCACATTGACATCCAAGGAAATAGTCCACAAGATTCCAATATTTCACACAACATAAGGGAAACTGCATTGCAGAAAATCCAGTATGCACTACGACTGAATACTGGCCTTATATTTAGTATTTTTTAGCCCAGTAGAAAAGCTTATCCTACCTTGTTAGACCACTTGTAAGCCTGAAGGAGCTGACTGTACAGCGGAGTCTTGTCCTGAACTGGGTCCAGACTCAACAGGCCACTGTTGTGAAGGGGATGACTCTCTGAAGGTCTGCCAACCAGCGTACTGAGGCGTTCCAATTCACTACGCAAGTACATAGAATAGCAGCTGTTAGAATAGGCTTGTTGTTCCCTTTAACACATCCATAAAAAGACAACAGAATAGACTCACCACAATGGAGCCAACACAGAGTTTATATCAATACACATGTATATTAATCATCTAAGATTTACTAGACTACCCAAAGAAAACAGTGCACATAGCAAATACCCAATATTTTCAATTAAAAGTGTTTTTCTGTTAATATTTTACAAATCTGCTGTAATTTATACTTTTGCAACAGTTACTCGTCTTTTTAAATCAATTTTTTTGTTTTAGAAGTGCACGGTTCTACAGCATTGCTAAATACGCAAAGTAGTCCACAAAAAAAAAATCTTGATTTTACAGCATATTCCTTTGTGGGAGATTAACATTTACGTTAGAGTCCTTCACATCAACAGTATCTAGCTAGCGCAACAAATGTTTCACATTCAACCAGGTTTCCATCCAATCTTTTTATGTGAGTAAAGTAAGTCAGCAACAAAATGTCATGACAGGCCTGATGGAAACAGAAGTTTTGTTGGTAAACTTTCCAAATGTCTACAAATCAGAATATGCTAGACAAGGTGAGATCTTTTTGTGTCTGTAAAATGAATTATGCGGGGGAAATGTTGCTGGAAAGCTTTTGCGCAAATATTGATAATAACCATCATATCAAGGTAAACGGAGTCACGCGATGACATGTGTGGTCCTCCCACTAGACTCGTTGGGAAAGCATGCAGTTTATTAGGCTACAGATTAAATAAATTGTGATGAAAGTGCACGGTGATGAGCTTGATGCTCCTTTCCAATAAACAATGGGGGTCTTATTTGGATGACACCATTCTGTATACTTCTGGCCCTTCTTTGGACACTGTGTTAACTAACCTCCAGACAAGCTTCAATGCCATACAACTCTCCTTCCGTGGCCTCCACCTGCTCTTAAATGCAAGCAAAACTAAATGCATGCTCTTCAACCGATCGCTACCCACACCTACCCACCCGTCCATCCAGCATCACTACTCTGGACGGTTTGACTTAGAATATGTGGACAACTACAAATACCTAGGTGTCTGGTTAGACTGTAAACTCTCCTTCCAGACTCACATAAAGCATCGCCAATCCAAAATTAAATCTAGAATCGGCTATCCTATTTCAACCCAAAGCATCCTTCACTCATGCTGCCAAACATACCCTCGTAAAACTGACTATCCTACCGATCCTTGACTTCAGCAATGTCATTTACAAAATAGCCTCCAACACTCTACTCAGCAAATTGGATACAGTCTATCACAGTGCCATCCGTTTTGTCACCAAAGCCCCATATACTACCCACCACTGTGACCTGTATGCTCTCGTTGGCTGGCCCTCGCTTCATATCCATCGCCAAACCCACTGGCTCCAGGTCATCTAAGTCGTTGCAAGGTAAAGCCCTGCCTTAGCTCACTGGTCACCATAGCAGCACCCACCCGCAGCACGCGCGCCAGCAGGTATATTTCACTGGTCACCCCCAAAGCCAATTCCTCCTTCGGCCGCCTTTCCTTCCAGTTCTCTGCTGCCAATGACTGGAACGAACTGCAAAAATCACTGAAGCTGGAGACTCATAGCTCCCTCACTAGCTTTAAGCACCAGCTGTCAGAGCAGCTCACAGATCACTGCACCTGTACATAGCCAATCTGTAAATAGCCCATCCAACTACCTCATCACCATATTGTTATTTATTTTGCTCCTTTGCACCCCAGTATCGCTACTTGCACACTCATCTTCTGCACATCTATCACCCCAGTGTTTAATTTGCCATACTGTAATAATTTCGCCACTATGGCCTGTTTATTGCCTCACCCCCCTTATCCTACCACATTTAGACAATAGACTTTCTCTATTGTATTATTGACTGTATGTTTGTTTATTCCATGTGTAACTCTGTGTTGTTGTTTGTGTCGCATTGCTTTGCTTTATCTTGGTCAGGTCGCAACTGTAAATGAGAACTTGTTCTCAACTAGCCTACCTGGTTAAATAAAGGTGGAGAAAACAAAAACATGATCGATGCTTGCTGCCATTTGACAAATAAAAATAAATCTCACTCTTTTGTCCATAATAATTTCATCATGTAGGCTATATGGTGCACGTGCCAATAGCAGAGTGGGCACTCACTATATAATGCAACAATCATCAGTAGAGTTGAAAATGCGATGGAAACCCATTTCATTTTCAATATATTTGCAAAAAAGTCTAAAAACATGTTTTCATTTTGTCATTATGGGATATTGTGTGTAGATGGGTAAAAAAATAACAACATTCAATACATTTTGAATTCAGTCTGGTTAAATGGAAACCCATTTAACTTGTATTTTTTAAATCAGTAGATCGGAATTTAACCCCAATAGATTTTTTTATGTGAACTACATCATCACGCACAGCCTTTTATCTGCAACAAGTCAATTTGATGGAAATACATCTCTGGTGGGAAAATGCGCATATTATTTTTACGCTGATTTTAGAATATTTGCATTAAAAAAAACTGTCGCCAATTGGATGGAAACACAGCTATTGAAAATCACCATGAAATGGAAAGCACTTGAGGTGTGCATGCAAGACTGCCAGTGTGCTGGGGTTAACTAGCTAGTTTCTATTATGCGTTTTTGAGATTATTTTTGTAACGAAAAGCGCTATATAAAATACATATATTATTATTAATTGCGCGTGAGCACACACACCATTTCTACTTCAACAATTCATTCCTCACGGACTATAACTAAACAGCACGCTGTCTGTTTACAGCAAATATTTCGCATTTTCTTCGGTTTACAGCTAGCTACGGCTAACGTTACTCACTTCAAGTCACGATTCACAGACTGCAGGTTATCTTGAAACTCGGTAATAAAAACCTTTTCGCGTCCTTCAAGGGTTTCTTTGTTTTTCATTCCATCTTTCAGAGAGTCAAAAACCCTTGTTACACTCGAACGAAGTGCCTGAATAGCATTTATTGCTTGAGAAAATGCTTCTAAATTCACACCGACGTTCATTGCGTCCGCCATTTCTTCCACACGCTGGAACTGTACGTCGCATAAACAACGTCATTGATTTGGAATGCATGTAGCAAGGGAATTGTAGTTCTCTCTTCCCATGCCCACACGTTTGCTCTCATTTGCCAACAACAGGTATAACATTTCCCCTTAAACAATTTTTTTTATGATTGCTAAGTTTTCTGTCTATAAACATTGTGTCACTGTCTGCCTGTGACAATAATTTGGCTTCATGTGACCCTGTAGAAATGTGTAGGCTCTACACTCATTGCTTTGCTCTGCTCCCAAGTCTGGCAGCGGTCTGATGCGCAGCATCTCAGTGCAAGAGGCGTCACTACAGTCCCTGGTTCGAATTCAGGCTGTATCACATCCGGCCGTGATTGGGATTCCCATAGGGCGGTGCACAATTGGTCCAGCGTCGTCCAGGTTTGGTCAGGGTAGGCTGTCATTGTAAATAAGAAGTTGTTCTTAACTGACTTGCCTAGTTAAATCAAGGTTAAATTTACAACAACAAATAAAGTGTGTGTGGCCATCAGGACCATGGACAGCTCAACTTAGTGTTCCTTAAGTAAGAAGCTCCTCTTGGCTTGATGCTATTACTTTAATTACACCCATATCCAAAACTTTTTCGTTTTACTGTCCATCTTAATTATTCATTAATGCAATTGTCAACAATAAAAAAGCATAAGCTAGCCTACATATTCCTCCGGAGTTTTAGGCTACAGGCCTAGACTGTATAGCATGCATAGGCTATACTTTTCAAGAGCCATAAAGGAACTTCAAGTTGTTTAACTGTAAAACAATTTGCGTTAGTCTATTATTTGCGTTAGTCTATTGCTGAGTGAAAACTAGATATCCATATCTGCCTTGAGTGACTCTTTTGAGCTGTTCCTTTAAGCAGGACAGGTAGCCCGATCGACTCATGGGATGGTTATATTACTGGGCGGTAGATGAAGTTGCGCACCCTCTTCACAAACACGTAGTTTGCAGATCAGATTCTAATAGCCAAATATGGAGACGAAAAGAGCGCAGGAGAACAAGAGCAGTAGGGAATTTTTGAAATAAGATAGTGTGTTAATGCATGGGGAAAGTGAGGTCGAGAGAGAGAGAGAAATTAAGCTATTTCCTTCTGCCCTTGAGCGCGTAGGACAAAACTGATATCGTAAAAAGTAGGGGAACATGAATAGACGCAGTGCCACTCCTGAAAAAGTCTTGAAATATAATATATTTAGAAGTCATATATTGCGCGTATGGGATGTAGTCGGTATCATCCTAACAACGCACTGCTTTCCTCAAAAGTATCAAACAGAAGAGAAACAAACAGAAGGGGAGAGCATCTCATCTAATCCTCTTACAGAAGGGAATACAGTTAAATACAGTGACGTTAAGCTTCTTTTTAACGACGAACCAAGGTGCGACGACAGGCTTCAGAATGCTGACAACACTTTTGCGAAGGGATGCACCCATGGCAGAATATGAACATGCCTACCTTCTCGGAGCAATTTGGTAAGTGCCGTGCTATTCGAGTTCTACCTAGAACATGAGGAATTGATGGTGCAACTGTATGTATCTGTTAAAGACTAATTGCACCGTAAAAAGGAATAATGCTTGCAACCATGCAGTAATGACTAGCCACATATTTCGTATTACGTTTATACATTTGGAATGAGAAATACACTTCAGAGAGCTTTAGAGGTTTGACATAGGCTGTAGTGTCAAAGTTGAGAACATCCGTCCCCCACCTATGGGAGTCCAAACATTTTCAAAGTTTATAGAATTAGTCACAATGCGACATTTATAGCGTATTTATTTGCAAAGTGTAGCCTAGGTATGTCTCCATTTGCCTGGGAGAAATGGTCGACAGTTCCGTTACCTCTAATGGCAGAGTATATGAGTTCAACAGTCATCCTTCTGTGGGGACGTTGGATAACTTTTTGAACTTGCATTTGAGTTAGGAAAATGCATCAATTATGGTAGTCTTATGAATTGGTTGTGAAAACAAAGTGAACGGCTACAATATTTCAGATGTAGGTCTACACCGATATTTATTATAAAGGGTTTCAAATATGTTCAAGTTTCTCTAATGAAATATTGTGTTGTCGTAAAAACAAAAATCATAATAACAATAAAGAAGTAGCAGTAGCCTACAGTAGAGTTTTAGTGTGCCTTATTTTGTTGAAAATGTGAGTGGCAATTCTCCCCCCAATAAGCTGCCACTGGGCACAGATATCAATTCAACGTCTATTTCACGTGGAAACCACGTTTATCGTCCAGTGTGTGTTAAACAAATTGTCTTTTCTCCTTCTCGATATAGCCAAAGATGGAGCATGTAAACCCATCATTTGAATGACATTAAACTCAACAAAATCTCATCAAGAGGGAGCTTCTGAGTGGACAGCGGGAATATTCTAAATGGTATAGGCTACTCATGGACATGCGACTGCTTTTAGTGTGACTTGCCTGGAGTGCCAAAGGTGTTTGATCTGAGCAAGATTTGCATGTCATCAATATCAAACACAACAGGCTCATTTTAAAGTGCAACTAACTATACTTTAAAGGAATGCTTTCGTTGATGTAATTTCAACGTAGGACAACACATATTTCGAAACTGAAGTACATGTAACTTATTTGGGAAGGCATAGGCCTATATTTGTATAGACGTCCAGCAGCGTTAGGTTGTATCCGACAAACGGCAGGTGTCTCAACATGAAAACAAAACGGATTCGAAGCTGATCCTCTCTGTGTGTGGACCGACGGTGGCACATCTTTCCTCCCTCCGGACACTCGGTCTTGGACCATGGATGTGGTCTCTACGAGTGCCATGCTCTCACAGGTGGTCTTTCTTCTGCACTTTGTTACTTTGACACTTGGCCAGTATGACATATGCAAGAGTCTGGTTAGTATGGATAATGGACAAACATGGGAGTTTTACGCATGCCAACCCAAACCCACGGCTATGAAGGAGTTCATGCAAATTACAGTGGATCCCCCTGGCATCTCTTGCGGCGATCCCCCGGAGAGGTTCTGTACTCTGGTAAGTTTCAGGTTCATGATTTTTACAATGGGCCTAAACTTTGAAGTGTTGTCTCTATAACATAACATTGACATGGAAGGAGTTGTTAATTAGAATGTGGGTAGGGTATCTGATCCTTTTACCTCGAGCTCATGGTAGGACAATGATGGCATGACAATGTACCTTTTCTATGAGACAACTCAGGACAGAAGAGTTGAAACCTACTTTTAATTATAGTGAAAAATGTAAACAAGACTTAGACAATTAAAATTGTGTGGAATCACTGTCTCCATAAATGCACCAATAGAATATAATAACTTAATTATATAAAATACTTTTATATAAATATTAAATATATTAATTTAATATCACTATTTTTTAGTTGCAGAAATACACTGAAACAAATCAGAAAATACTTCATTTTCAAAATTGTCAGGTAATTGAACATTAGTATATTGGACAATGTTACAGGTTTATGCATCAACAGTAATTTATTACCTGTATGTTGCATACTAAAACCCACTAAGTCTATCTCTGGTTATTTAACTAAATAAAAATGTGTTTGATTTTCACACAATATTATTAGATTTGTATTGTGTTTGTGGAACTCTGCCTTCCTACGGGACTTTCGGCTGAAGAGATACTAGGTACTGATATGAATTACTATTCTATGTATTGCAATTGGATACTGTGGTTTTATTGGGATTTGATGTTCCAAACATATTGCTCACTATGCTGTATGTCTGCTGCAGAGGGACAGGAGATAGCATGAGAAAATTAGTTTATCAGTCATGGAAATAAAAGTGCTGAAAACATGTTGGCTCACAATTTAAAAAGATGGAGAAGCTATAGGATGCAAAATACTTTTTTTTACAAATCGAAACTTGGAGTCAAGCATTATCTTCCCAAAATATTTCCATACTGTATGTAACTAACGATTTCCCACCCCCCATCACTAACTTATAACCAACATTGTTTAACAGGACACAGTAGACTATGGGGCTATGCGAGGTGCACTATCATGAGCGCATGTGAATGGTATAGGGCTACATTCACATTTCTTTGTAGTATTTTGTATCCTGTAAAGTTATAAGCTTGTTTATGTGTAAGCTCAGTTTTTGGTGGGGTGGTGCTGACAAGGGTCTAAGAGGGGCTGACAATGTTGCTGTGGGCAACCAGCTGGCTTGATTGTAGAATAAACTGATGTATAATTTGTCCAGCTGGGCTGTACTACATGGGGACAGAAACTGAACTGTAGAACTGCAACAAAATGGCAAGTAATATTTTGGAACCCATGAAGAGAACTTCACAGGTCAAATAATGATCACAAAGCATACCATGTACATTTTGATACTGTGTTATCTGCAACTTCTGCTGATCAATTGTCATATAGCCATAGACTTACTCACTGATTTGAGCATCTGTCTTTGTGTTTAGTGATAAGTCACTTTTACCATCCTAAATATCACCAATGGTAATTATGATTATCACATTTACAACTAAACATGCAGCAATATGTAGCATCCACCTGGGTAATGCTCACAGCAGCTTTCTTTGTGCCAGATTGCAAATCTCACATTGGCTGTGGTAGTGGAGAGGTTAGGATGGATTGTGCCAAATTGAAAGGAGGATAATTAGAGAGCCATGATAGCATGAGCCAGGTTGCGACATCGAGCCTAACACCCTGTCTCTCACCATGATTGATAAGGGATCTTTAGAGGCCACAGGGAGTCCAGACAGGCAGTCAGATTTTAAGTGTCATCCAATGGAAGGTGACAGGAAATTAGCATTGTATCTGTGTGCTACTTCAGAGACAACATCAGTGTGAATGAGCAAATCTTATATGGGTCACATGTAAAACTGAGTGTGGACAGTCAGAAAAAAATATTGGATATACACTGAACAAAAATATAAACGCAACATGTAAAGTGTAGGTCCCATGTTTCATGAGCATCCCAAAAATGTTCCATATGCACAAAACTTATTTCTATAACATTTTGTGCATGTCCCTGTTATTGTGCATTTCTCCTTTGCCAAGATAATTCACCTACCTGACAGTTGTGGCATATCAAAAAGCTAATTGAGCAGCATGATCATTACACGGGTGCACCTTGTGCTGGGGACAAAAGACCACTAAAGTGTGCAGTTTTGTCACAACAGAATGCCACAGATGTCTCAATTTGAGGGAGCGTGTAATAGGCATGCTGACTGGAGGAATGTCCACCAGAGCTGTTGCCAGGAAATTAAATGTTAATTTCTCTACCATAAGCCACCTCCAACATTTTAGAGAATTTGGCAGTATGTCCAACTGGCCTCACAAACCACGTGTAACCACGCCATCCCAGGACCTCTACATCCGGCTTCTTCCCCTGCAGGATCATCGGAGACCAGCCACCCGGACAGCTGATAAAACTGTGGATTTGCACAACTGAAGAATTTCTGCACAAACTTTCAGAAACCATCTCAGGGATGCTCATCTGCATGCTCGTTGTCCTCACCAGGGTCTTGAACTGACTGCAGTTCGGCATCATAACCGACCTCAGTGGGCAAATGCTCCCCTTCACTGGCACGATTGAAGTATGCTCTTCACGGATGAATCCCGGTTTCAACTGTACCGGGCAGATAGCAGACAGCTCATATGGCAGCGAGTGGTTAGCTGAAGTCAACATTGTGAACAGACTGCCCCATGGTGGGGTTATGGTATGGGCAGGCATAAGCTATGGACAACGAACAGAACTGCATTTTATCGATGGCAATTTGAATGCACAGAGATCCGTCACGAGATCCTGAGGCCCATTGTCATGCCATTCATCTGCCGCCATCACCTCACGGTTCAGCATTATAATGTACGTCCCCATGTCGCAAGGATCTGTACACATGGCCTTCATACTCACCAGACATGTCACCCATTGAGCACGTTTGGGATGCTCTGGATTGACATGTTCGACAGCGTGTTCCAGTTCCCACCAACATCCAGCAACATCACACAGCCTTTGAAGAGGAGTGGGACAAGATTCCACAGGCCACAATCAACAGCCTTATCAACTCTATGCGAAGGAGATGTGTTGTGCTGCGTGAGGCACATGGTGGACACACCTGTCTTTTTTTATCCATGCCTCTACTTAAAAAATATAATAATAATAAAAATGGTTAAAGCAGGTTGCCTATTCTGAATGCACTGGGTGAGGTAGGTGCTGATACAAAGCAGGTGTCCCAGTTAGACGACAACGATAGGGAGAGCGACGTCAGGTTGCATTTTAGAGTCTACGCTCCCGTTAATTTTCTTCTTTCAGTCATAATCCATTCAATGTCCATTATTGACTTGTGTGCGTGGTTGGATACTGTGACGCACAGAAATAAAAGGATAAATGCGGGAGAGTTCTCCACAACTGCATGGCTTGTTTGGCACTGAACTAAAAGACAAAGGAACGGAGGTATTTCATGAGGGAAATTGGTTGCAGGTGCGCTCAGAGCATAGAGATGTATAGAGATCGCTAATGCTCAATCGCCTGTATAACACAGGAAGCTCCATTTTGAGGACTGATACGTAGCGATCTCTACACATCTCTGTGGCTGAGAGGTGCCTGCAATTATAGGGAGAGTTAACAAAACAGTTACATTAAAGGGACAGTTAACTAACAAAGCAACTTCATTGCTTAGAATAAGCCATCCCTCTATTGAGTATGTTGACTTTCCTTGGAAAAACTTTCCTGCTCATGAATGATTTAGAGCAAATACTGTATCTGTCAATGTCGGCCCACAGGAGATGCCATTGCATTTTTACTCTGCATGTACCATTGTTGGGAACAGAGCAGACTGCATGTAGCATTGCTTAATGAGAGGAGGGAAGAGGGAGAGAAATACTGAGGGAGAGAAATACTGAGGGAGAGAAATACTGAGGGAGAGAAATACTGAGGGAGAGAAATACTGAGGGAGAGAAATACTGAGGGAGAGAAATACTGAGGGAGGGAGCTAAGCAAAACAACCAAAATCAGACCCACTTCTGATGTAATTATACACACATTGAAAGACCAAAGAGAGGAGACAAACGGTGTCCATATGTGAAGTGAGGCATCACTGCCACTCTCAATCCTATGAGCTCAAATTAATATTTACCCCAGTACTCTTTTTTTCAACAGAAATGCCCTACATTAGAATGCAAAGATATCCCAAACTAAAAATAGCATTGCAGGTTACAACACAGCAGTGGAGTGCATTATAGAAAGGGCTTCAATTTGGTACACTATTTACAGTGTGTTATGAGAACTGTTTAGATTAGATATGTCACCATGGTGTATTTATCCTACCGGTGTAGAGGTACTGTAATGTCACAAATGTGCAGCTTTGGCCAGTTTTGTCCTGTGTCATGAATTATACATGCTTCCTGGCAGCTTCAGCCCCCCTCCTGTGCTCCCAAAGGGGAAAGATTTCATCCCATTTGGCTATGACCACATGTAATAATCTCCATCTGCCTGTTGTCATGCCACTGGAGGTCTTGGGGAATTCTTCAAATTAAGTTGTTAGTGTGGTAATCGTCTACGTCACCTTTCAGGGAATTACAAAATTTTTAGGAAACCAACATGAAAAAAATAAGGTTTTTGAATGATTACATTCTGATTTTGAACAGCCCTTTTACAGTGCTATGAACATCTGTGTGTGTGTGTGTGTGTGTGTGTGTGTGTGCGTGCAGATTAAAAGACTGTAGGCTGTGGTCCATGCTGGGAAAGGTGAGGCTCTTGTGAGGCTTGTTTTCTCTCTGGTATAATTAGGCTGCTGTTTCCCAGCTGTTATATCAGCAGCCCTCCCGCGGGAGCTTCTTTCACTGTAATTAAGTCAAGCAAGGGAGCCGGAGAGGAGAGGAGACATCTCTCCAGGTGGGTAAATAGCAGCGCTAAACACTAGCTTCTCATACAGTACATGGCTCTCCATCCACACCAATGCAGTTGGGCATGTTTGTGGACTGTGGTCCTGTCCAAATCTCTGGGCTCTCTTCTCTTCACTTATCCTCTCCTCTCCTCTTACATGTCTCTTCCTTTTTCCTATTTCGGTCAGTGCAGTTCCACAGATGTCTCTCTGATTGGACTTAAAGACAATGTCTTCACAATGTCGACTGGCTGACTATGACTGGGATTAATAATGTTGACTGGCCTCTGACTGTGTAAACGAACTGGTGAGGTCATCTTCAGGGTAGGTCAGAGGTAGGGTTGCAAAGGGTCGGAAACTTTCCGGTAAATTTTTTTCAAAAATTTTCCATGGGAAGTTAAGCCCGGGAATTTGGGGAATTTTGCTTAAATTCATTAAAAAAAGTTCACTTATAACGGTGAACCTTTTGTGGGATACACAAGGCAATTCTAGGTCTTGTGGCATATTTTGGTTAAACTATCCCCAATTCAATGGAATTGAAACCCTCTGCATGCACAGTGCATTCTTCCATCACATGTACAGTTGTGGCCAAAACTTTTGGGAATGACACAAATATTAATTTCCACAAAGTTTGCTGCTTCAGTGTCTTTAGATATTTTTGTCAGATGTTAGTATGGAATATTGAAGTATAATTACAAGCATTTCATAAGTGTCAAAGGCTTTTATTGACAATTACATGAAGTTGATGCAAAGAGTCAATATTTGCAGTGTTGACCCTTCTTTTTCAAGACCTCTGCAATCCACCCTGGCATGATGTCAATTAACTTTTGGGCCACATCCTGACTGATGGCAACACATTCTTGCATAATCAATGTTTGGAGTTTGTCAGAATTTGTGGGTTTTTGTTTGTCCATCCGCCTCTTGAGAATTGACCACAAGCTCTCAATGGGATTAAGGTCTGGGGAGTTTCCTGGCCATGTACCCAAAATATCGATGTTTTGTTCCCCAAGCCATTTAGTTATCACTTTTGCCTTATTTAAAAAAAAAAAAATATTTCACCTTTATTTAACCAGGTAGGCAAGTTGAGAACAAGTTGTCATTTACAATTGCGACCTGGTCAAGATAAAGCAAGCAGTTTGACACATACAACAACACAGAGTTACACATGGAGTAAAACAAACATGCAGTCAATAATATAGTAGAAAAATAAGTCTATCTACAAAGTGAGCAAATGAGGTGAGATAAGGGAGGTAAAGGCAAAATGGCCATGGTGGTGAAGTAAATACAATATAGCAAGTAAAACACTGGAATGGTAGATTTGCAGTGGAAGAAAGTGCAAAGTAGAAATAATGGGGTGCAAAGGAGCTAAATAAATACAGTAGGGGAAGAGGTAGTTGTTTGGGCTAAATTATAGATGAGCTATGTACAGGTGCAGTAATCTGTGAGCTGCTCTGACAGCTGGTGCTTAAAACTAGTGGGAGAGAAGTGTTTCCAGTTTTAGAGATTTTTGTAGTTCGTTCCAGTCATTGGCAGCAGAGAACTGGAAGGAGAGATGGCCGAAGGAGCAATTGGCTTTGGGGGTGACCAGAGAGATATACCTGCTGGAGCGTGTGCTACGAGTGGGTGCTGCTATGGTGACCAGCGAGCTGAGATAAGGGGGAACTTTACCTAGCAGGGTCTTGTAGATGACCTGGAGTGGGTTTAGCGACGAGTATGAAGCGAGGGCCAGCCAACGAGAGCGTTCAGGTCGCAGTGGTGGGTAGTATATGGGGCTTTGTTGACAAAACGGATGGCACTGTGATAGACTGCATCCAATTTATTGAGTAGGGTATTGGAGGCTATTTTGTAAATGACATCGTCGAGGATCGGTAGGATGGTCAGTTTTACGAGGGTATGTTTGGCAGCATGAGTGAAGGATGCTTTGTTGCAAAATAGGAAGCCAATTCTAGATTTAACTTTGGATTGGAGATGTTTGATGTGAGTCTGAAAGGAGAGTTTCCAGTCTAACCAGACACCTAGGTATTTGTAGTTGTCCACATATTCTAAGTCAGAACCGTTCAGAGTGGTGATACTGGATGGACGGGCAGGTGCAGGCAGCGATCGGTTGAAGAGCATGCATTTAGTTTTACTTGTGTTTAAGAGCAGTTGGAGGCCACTGTTCCTGGATGGTTGGGAGAAGTTGCTCTCGGAGGATGTGTTGGTACCATTCTTTATTCATGGCTGTGTTCTTAGGCAAAATTGTGAGTGAGCCCACTCCGTTGGCTGAGAAGCAACCCCACACATGAATGGTCTCAGGATGCTTTACTGTTGGCATGACACAGGACTGATGGTAGCGCTCACCTTGTCTTCTCCGGACAAGCTTTTTTCCGGATGCCCCAAACAATCGGAAAGGGTATTCATCGGAGAAAATGACTTTACCCCAGTCCTCAGCAGTCCAATCCCTGTACCTTTTGCAGAATATCAGTCTGTCCCTGATGTTTTTCCTGGAGAGAAGTGGCTTCTTTGCTGCCCTTCTTGACACCAGGCCATCCTCCAAAAGTCTTCGCCTCACTGTGCGTGCAGATGCACTCACACCTGCCTGCTGCCATTCCTGAGCAAGCTCTGTACTGGTGGTGCCCCGATCCCGCAGCTGAATTAACTTTGGGAGACGGTCCTGGCACTTGGACTTTCTTGGGTGCTCTGAAGCTTTCTTCACAACAATTGAACTGCTCTCCTTGAAGTTCTTGATGATCTGATAAATGGTTGATTTACGTGCAATCTTACTGGCAGCAATATCCTTGCCTGTGAAGCCCTTTTTGTGCAAAGCAATGATGACGCCACGTGTTTCCTTGGAGGTAACCATGGTTGACAGAGGAAGAACAATGATTCCAAGCACCACCCTCCTTTTGGAGATTCCAGTCTGTTATTCGAACTCAATCAGCATGACAGTGATCTCCAGCCTTGTCCTCGTCAACACTCACACCTGTGTTAACGAAAGAATCACTGACATGTCAGCTGGTCATTTTGTGGCAGGGCTGAAATGCAGTGGAAATGTTTTTGGGGGATTCAGGTCATTTGCATGGCAAAGAGGGACTTTGCAATTCATCTGATCACTCTTCATAACATTCTGGAGTAAGTGCAAATTGCCATCATACAAACTCAGGCAGCAGACTTTGTAAAAATTAAAATTGTGTCATTCTCAAAACTTTTGGCCACGACTGTACAGCTGAATCTCATGATCTTGCACACTAATGAGATGCTATTGAGCCCACACTACTATACTGTCTGAGCCAAGGACTACATGCTTTCTGGTAAGTTTTGATTACAATACTGGGTGGGGTGAATATATTTTATATGACACAATTTTTTGTTAACTAGTAAATAGTAGCCTACAACAAAGTGTGTTTAAATATTTTCTGAATTGATAACAATTTCTGCTAGTTAGTTTTTGCTACCATGTGGGTTTTAGCTTGCTTAAGTCTGCTAACTGAGGAGTGTTAATTCACCTGTTTCCGTACATGTTTCATTTTAAAACATTTATCTTACAAAGGAGTTGTTTAATCTAACTGCTTAACAATTTATCTGTACATGGAATTGTATTTGGGGTTTTAAAAAAAAATAAAAATTCTAATCTTTACCGTAAAATGCCACCGGCACTATCAGATGTGTGGAGACATTTCACTGCAGCTAATGTAGAAGGAAAAGCGGTGTACATTTGCAAATACTGTGCCAAATCATATGTGAAGAATGCAACAAAGATGCAGTGCTTAAAGTTCCCTCAACCCTGACAAAAAGCAACCTCTGATAAAAGTCCCTCTACTTCTATTTGAGGTGAAAATGATGTATCAATAGCAACAGCTCATGGTCCTCCTGGAATCAGAAGTTTTTTTTGACTCAATGGAGGAACGTAGTCAGAGAAATGCTGATGAATGTCTTGCTCGAGCTGTGTATGCAACTGGTTCACCGCTGATGCTCAAAGGCAATGTGTATTGGAAGAGATTTCTGAATGTTCTTCGCCCAGCATACACCTCTCCAACGAGACATGCTTTATCTACTCATTTGCTGGATGCAGAGTTCAACAGAGTTCAAGTGAAGGTCAAGCAAATCATAGAGAAAGCAGACTGTATTGCAGTCATCTCTGATGGGTTTGGGAGAGAGTGGTAAGCAGCCTGAAACTCCTGAAACCTATAGCAGTAGCCATTGCACGGATTGAGGGAGACAATGCCATTCTGTCTGATGTTCAGACTCTGCTTGCAGATGTAAGAGAAGAAATCCGTACTACCATGCCCACTTCACTGTTGCTCCAAGCAGAGGAAACTGCAGTTCTGAAATACATCAAAAAGCGTAAAGACTTCTGCCTGAAGCACATACACGCCGCAGCGTACATGTTGGACCCCAAGTATGCTGGCAAGAGCATCCTGTCAGGTGCAGAGATCAACAAGGCCTATGGTGTCATCACTACCGTGTCTCGCCACCTTGGCCTGGATGAGGGCAAGGTTCATGGCAGTCTGGCAAAGTACACTTCCAAGCAAGGGCTTTGGGATGGAGATGCAATTTGGCAGTCGTGCCAACATGTCCCTTAAACCAGGTGGCTGAGGAGACTTTGTGGATCTGAGGCTCTTTCCCCTGTTGCCTCTATCATCCACCAAAATCAGCTGCCTCAGAGCGCAACTGGCCTTTGTTTGGGAACACACACACCAAAGCACACAACAGGCTGACCAATACATGGGTTGAAAAATCAGTGGCCATCCGGGCAAATTTGAGGCTTTTTGAGCCTGACAACGAGCCATCCTCAACAAGGTTGAAAAGTGACAGTGAAGATGAGGCCTCAGTCTGATGTTCAAGAGGTGGACATTGAGGAGGTCCAGGGAGAAGACATGGAAGACAACCAAACCTTTAGTTTCTAGACTATCATTTTACAGATGTATGTTGAAAACGTTTTTGGGAGATGCGATGGATCATTCAATATTCCCTTTCGTTGTTCAGTGAAATCATCCAATGTGAAGAGTCAACTCATTTAATTAAAGTTAAATTCGTAACTAAATTGTATTTTTATTGATATTGGAAGTATTTAATAATTTGCAATTATGTCTACTTATGAGGTAAAATGTTTGTTTCTGTCTCCATATAATATGGTAAATATATCCAATACAAAAAACATATACATTTTAAATCAAAGTTTATTTGTCACGTGCGCTGAATAGAACAGGTGTAGACCTTACAGTGAAATGCTTACTTACAGGCTCTAACCAATAGTGCAAAAAAGGTATTAGGTGAACAATAGGTAGGTAAAGAAATAAAACAACAGTAGAAAGACAGGCTATATACAGTAGCGAGGCTATAAAAGTAGCGAGGCTACATACAGACACCGGTTAGTCAGGCTGATTTGAGGTAGTATGTACATGTGTATATATGGTTAAAGTGACTATGCATATATGATGAACAGAGAGTAGCAGTAGCGTAAAAGAGGGGTTGGCAGGTGGTGGGTGGGACACAATGCAGATAGCCCGGTTAGCCACTGTGTGGGAGCACTGGTTGGTCGGCCCAATTTGAGGTAGTATGCACATGAATGTATAGTTAAAGTGACTATGCATATATGATAACCAGATAGTAGCCGCAGCGTAAAAAGAGGTGGGGGGGGCACACAATGCAAATAGTCTGGGTAGCCATTTAAATACCTGTTCAGGAGTCTTGTCTTATGGCTTGGGGGTAGAAACTGTTGAGAAGCCTTTTTGTCCTAGACTTGGCACTCCGGTACCGCTTGCCATGCGGTAGTAGAGAGAACAATCTATGACTGGGGTGGCTGGGGTCTTTGACAATTTTTAGGTCCTTCCTCTGACACCGCCTGGTGTAGAGGTCCTGGATGGCAAGCAGCTTAGCCCCAGTGATGTACTGGGCCGTACGCACTACCCTCTGTAGTGCCTTGCGGTCAGAGGCCGAGCAGTTGCCGTACCAGGAAGTGATGCAACCAGTCAGGATGCTCTCGATGTTGCAGCTGTAGAACCTTTTGAGGATCTCAGGACCCATGCCAAATCTTTTTAGTTTCCTGAGGGGGAATAGGCTTTGTCGTGCCCTCTTCACGACTGTATTAGTATTAATATTTATGGTATTAATATTAACTTGCATATTTCCATTAATTCCCATATATTCCCGTTAATTCCCACAGAAAGTTTCCACCTCTGAATATTCCCCAAAATGTGCAACCCTATTCTGAGGGCAGCGATCCTTGGTTACAGGCCGTAGTGCCTTACTAATGCTATTAGACTACATCTTAAAGGGGGGGAAATCAGTGGAGGGCTTCCTCTCTAACAGAGAGAGAAACCCCTCTGTTATCAGAATAGATGGAACGTTGGATTGTCTCAAAACACACAAGACCTGTTGGTCACTGAAAGGGGATCGAGGTGCACGATCACATCCAGTTTGTGTGTGTGAGAGAGAGAGTGAGAGCGATCCATTCTGGGTTTGTTAACTGTTACAGGAATCCTGTGTGGATAATTGCTGGAGCGGTTTAGTGGAGAAAGCCACCTGGTGTAGCAGTTGGAATGGATTTGTGTGCTCTGCAGAGGGAGGCTAGGATTGTGGGCTAAAGGTAGAGGAAACTGTGCACCTGTTGTGTGTGTGGTTCTCATAATGCCATGAACATACAGGGGGATTAATGTACCACTATCCTGTGTGAGCAGGCAATAATCCTACAATCTGGCATGCATACATCCACATAAACACACATGCACTTTCATACTCACACACACGCATTCAAAAAAGCTGTGGTTTTTACAGTACTCTAGCCAAATCAGCCATCAGACCTAGGTTGAAATACTACACTGATCAAAAATATAAACGCAACATGCAACAATTTCTAAAACTTTACTGAGTTACAGTTCATATAAGGTAATCAGTCAATTGAAATAAATTCATTAGGCCCTAATCTATGGATTTCACATGACTGGGAATACAGCTATGCATTTGTTTGTCATAGATGCCTTAAAAAAAGGTAGGGGCGTGGATCAGAAAACCAGTCAGTATCTAGGATGACCACCATTTGCCCCATGCAAAGTGACACATCTCCTTCGCAGGCTGTTTGATTGTGGAATGTTGTTCCACTCCTCTTCAATGGCTGTGCAAAGTTTTTGGATATTGGTGGGAACTGGAACATGCTATCGTACACATCGATTCAGTTCATCTCAAACATGCTCAATGGGTGACATGTCTGGTGAGTAGTCAGGCCATGGAAGAACTGGGACATTTTCAGCTTCCAAGAATTGTGTATAGATATTTGCGACATGGGGATTCATCTGTGAAGAGCACACTTCTCCAGCGTGCCAGTGGCCATCAAAGGTGAGCATTTTCCCACTAAGTCGGTTATGACGCCGAACTGCAGTCAGGTCAAGACTCTGGTGAGGATGACAAGAACGTAGATGCACTTCTGTGAGACGGTTTCTGGCAGTTTGTGCAGAAATTCATCAGTTTGCAAACCCACTGTTTCATCAGCTGTCCGGGTGGCTCGTCTCAGACGATCCCACAGGTGAAGAAGCAGATGTGGAGGTCCTGGGCTGGCGTGGTTACACGTGGTCTGTGGTTGTGAAGCTGATTGGACTTACTGGCAAATTCTCTAAAGCGACATTGGAGGCAGCTTATGGTAGAGAACTGAACATTAAATTCTCTGGCAACAGTTCTGGTGGACATTCCTGCAGTCAGCATACCAATTGCACGCTCCCTCAAAACTTGAGACATCTATGGCATTGTGTTGTGTGACGAAACTGCATATTTTACAGTGGCCTTTATTTTCCCCAGCACAAGGTACACCTGGGTAATGATCATGCTGTTTAATCAACTTCTTGATATGCCACACCTGTCAGGTGGATGGATTATCTTGGCAAAGGAGAAATGCTCACTAACAGGGATATAACACATTTCTGCACAACATTTTAGAGAGAGCTTTTTGTGCGTATGGAACATTTTGGGGATATTTTATTTCAGCTCATGTAACATGGGACCAACACTTTACATGTTGCGTTTTATATTTTTGTTCAGTATATTTGAAATGTATCTAATGCCTGTCTGTCTGGAGTTCCAGGAAGCTGGGGTTTAAGACATTTTGTAGAATTTTCTATTGGTTCAATTGCAACAGGCAAGCTCAGTCAAGCACTAATACAGTATTTGAGATGATTTGCACACACTTAATGTATTGTGAAACCTGTTGTAAAATGTATTTTAATGTTACCTTTTTTTGTTATAATGTATATTACTGCCTTAATTTTTGCTAGACCACAAATACAAATTCAAATAGTATTTGAACCCAGGCCTGGGAGCTTTGTGGGTGAGTATGACTGTTGGTGACGAGTGTGACAGTTTTCACACAGGCAGACCAATGTGACGTATTGACACTGGGAGTTAGAGGTCAGGGATGACCACATAGCAGGCAACCCCCCTTGTTGATCCATTCCGTGTGTAATCCATCGGTGTCAGTAGAGTAGTGTTAGTCCTCAACACTGTTGAAGCTATCTATTTTCAGACATTTAGGTATGCAACCCATCTCATTAGTCTTTCTGATGTTCTTTGTTGTTGAGTGATGTCATTTGATTAAATGGAAACACTAATTCACAATATGCATTAAATGAGTGCTGTTATAACCAGAGGCAATGAGTCCTGTATACAGGGCAATTCCCAGATGGATATCCACCAAACACAGCCTACAAAGTGTTTAATGGAGACATATGCTGAGCGTGTTAACATGTTGGGACAAACACACAAACATGGTCCCAGGGGGACCCATTAAAAAGGTTGGCCAGATTGTTCAAAACAATCTATTTCCAGGTTGTTTAAGCTTTCTTTGTTGGGGGGGAAGTAGCCTACATAAGATAATGCAAATGTTACTTTCATTTTATCTGACTTGTTTCTCATAAGCAAAGGCTTCCAAAGAACCAATAAATACTACAAAAAGATCAGTTGCGTACTTTGTGAGCTTGTGGGAACCTTTTAGGGAGTCATTCCTACAAAAAAGGTGCTATCTAGAACTTAAAAGGGTTCTTTGGCTACCCCCATAGGATAACCATTTAAAGAACCCTATTTGGTTCCAGGTAGAACCATTTTGGTTCTAGGTAGAACCCTTTTTGGTTCCATGTAGAAGCCTTTCCACAGACGGTTCTACATAGGAACCAAAAAGGGTTGTCTTATGGGGACAGCCTAAAGACGCTTTTGGAACCCTTTTTTCTTAGAGTATAATTCATAGACACTATGCTGAATGAAATAAAAACTCAGTATGGATTTAGAATGTTATAAAATGGTGAGATAGTAAATGTGTACTATATTCTAAAGGGAAGGGAGTTGAACAGTGTTTTCCAACACTGACCAGTTGTCTTTCCCCCCATGTCCCTCTTTCAGGAGAACCCGTACCTGTGTAGTGACGAATGTGACGCCTCCAACCCGGACCTGGCTCACCCTCCCCAGCTGATGCAGGACCGTGAGAGCAGCGGCCTCATCACCTACTGGCAGACGGTGACGTGGAGCCGCTACCCAGAGCCCCTGCTGGCCAACATCTCCCTGGCCTGGAACAAGAGCTTGGAGCTGACCGATGACATCCAGGTCACTTTTGAGTATGGCCGCCCCACCATCATGGTGCTGGACAAGTCCCTGGACAAAGGGCGCACCTGGCAGCCCTACCAGTTCTACGCCGACGACTGCATGGACGCCTTCGACATGCCCGCCAAGCGGGTGCAGGACCTGTCGGCGACAAACGTGACTCGGGTCATCTGTACCGAGCAGTACTCTCGCTGGGTGGGCTCCAAGAACGAGAAGGTGCTGCGCTTCGAGGTGATGGCGCGCTTTGCTATCTTCGCAGGGCCCAAGCTGCTCAATATGGACAGCCTGTACACACGCATGGAGAGTATGAAGGGCCTGAGGGACTTCTTCACCTTCACCAACCTGAGACTGAGGCTGCTGAAGCCGGCCCTGGGGGGAACCTACGTCCAGAGAGACAACCTCCTCAAATACTTCTACGCCATCTCCAACATAGATGTACCAGCCAGGTAAATACACACACCTTTACCTTTCCCTGCCTCATTGGACAATATATCTTGCAAAGATATTTGAGTAAGGGTCTTTTTTTGTAGTCAAATGGCAAAATGCACAGTCCTAATGTTATACCGTACAGTGTACACTGTATGCAATAGTCCAGAAGGAAATAGTGGCCAAGGTCTTGGTTTCTGATGAGGAGCTGTGCAGGAAATGGTCTGAAACACAAACCGGCTTGATACTGTCAAAGAAACGGTCGCTCTTTCTACTGACAGTCAAATCTATAGCAATCCAATCTTAGTGCTAAATCAGTAACCTTTGCTAATATAAATATTGATGAAAATGTATGAATTAGCCCCTCCAGGCATCATTGCATTGCCCAAACCTCCGGTAATACAAGCTGTCAATCAATAGTTATTCCTGTACGTCAAAGAGCAAATTGTTTTTAAAGGGGGTTGAGGATGGGGGTATGGGAAGTTGAGCGGTCAAATGGACACAGAGAGATAAGGTAAAGAGCCCATGACTGATGTTCACTGGTTTATAATGATCAGGGAATAGGGACATGTTAAGCTAATAACCACCAGGAAATTCTTCTTGGATATTTTGATCATCCCTAAGTATTGAGAAGTGCTTGCAGTGTTTAACTGAAGGGGATGGGACGGCTTCCCTGATGGCCTGTGTGTGTGTGTGTGTGTGTGTGTGTGTGTGTGTGTGTGTGTGTGTGTGTGTGTGTGTGTGTCTAAATGGACTGCACACACAGAGGAGGCCCAGGGCTCTGTAAAGACATCAGGCCCATCAGCACAGGGATGGAACTGACTCCTTCTCCTACTCCCCCTTTTCTTTCCTCATCTCCCTCTTCGCCTCCACCTCCTCTTCCCCTTCTCTCCTCCCCCTCCTCCTTCTCCACCCCCCTCCTCCTTCACCTCACCTTCCTCCTCTCCTCCCACTGCTCCTTCTCCCTCCTCCCTCGTTCCTCAAAGTGCTAGTTTGAAGCGGCCTCAAGGAGGAAGGACCGTAGCTTGCCTGTCCTTTGATGGCACAAATTATTTTGAGAAACAGCGTACTAGGGCAAACCAGATGCATCTGTTTCTCCCATTCTGTCCGTGCGCCTGTTAAAAGAAGGATAGAACAAGAAGAAAAGAAGGAAACCATTCTCAGACCTCCACTCTGGTCACTCAGCGTGCACGGATTCATTACTGTCCCACATTAATCTGTCTGCTTAGAAAACGACTAAACCGCACACACACAAGCCTGATACGGCAATATCTAAATAATCACCAGCTGGTGTGGATGAAGTTGAGCTGGCCGGGTAGTCTACAAATAGAACATTACACAATCTTTATGGTGTGAAGCCTATTTGTGTCCAGAAGGCATTTGAAAACCCTTGGTTTGTATTATACAAACACATATCTAAATGAATCATATTGTGACAATCAGGAAACTATTAAATAAAGGGTGAAAATAGGGACGCTGTCATTGATAGGTGGATTGGGGTGAGAGTGACCTCTGTCCAGTCCCCAACAACCAGATGTTCCAGTTTTGAGGGGAAATGGAAAGAGAGCCTGTGATGTGACTTCCACTTTTGGACGTTAACAAGGCGACACTCCACCTTAACTCCTCCTCCACATTTACTGGATTGGTTGAACAGCACAGAAGATAAAACTGTCGGGAGGTTTTTATTTATTTTTCTTCTTGTCAAGACCAATAAGTAGGGGATCTAGTTTCAGGTGTATCTTTTACGCCTGCTATGTTAGGTTAGTGTGAGAGTGACCCTGGTGCATACAGTATTATCTTGTTTCGGGAGACAGATGGCTCCAGTTGTTGGGTGTAATATATTGGCATAGCCATCATCCGTCTGACCTCCTCGCCCACCTTCCTCTAATACACAATGATAGGAGACGTCGAGCTGTCAGCAGAAACCCAAGTGTCAGACAGACCGAGGCCCCACTAATGCTGTCTTCATCTGCCTGGGCTCTGTGACATGGTCTGTGTAAACTTTGGTCCTGTTTCGGCACCTGTCACAGTGGGGAAAAGGACCTTGACACTAACAACTGTTTATAATTAATACTTTTCCACAAAAGCTTGAAGTTCACAGGCTTGTCTCAAGTTAGGGTTCCAGGCGCTAACTTTTGCCTGTTGGGTTTCTGTGATTTTTTTTTTTTCTTTTTCTTCTCCAAAACCTAGGTAGTGAGAATGTAATACTGTATAATGTTAGGCCTGATCCTCCTTCCACACAGTCTAACTAAGTGACTGTGGAACAGGGGATTTCCTTGGGCTGGGACTAGGGAGACACATGGGCAACCTGATTATATAAGTGTGGAGGAATACCTCTGCGTGCTAACATGATGAATTTTTTTCCACAAGGATCCTGTAAGCAAAGCTGACTGTGACATTTTGACCTCTCTCCCTTTAAATCTCCTGCTTCCTCTCCCGTTGGAAAACAGCTCCATGTAAAAAAATTAAACTAACATGTATCCAGACGGTAAGCTCTTAGAAAGTAAGTGGATTATGGGAGAGACCAATAGGACAGACACTATTTCTCTCCAGGTCCTCCCAATCCAACCACCTCTAAACATGCACCACCCCAGCCCACAATGGCTGTTAATAATATAGTAATATACAGAACACAGGCATTACTTTGTTAACTGTGTTTAGCAGTGTTGGAATGAGAACTCTACCATTGGAGAGAGTTTTCCAGCCTATCATTTATATCCACACAGACAGTCCAGTCGGCATTGCGTCCAGATATTTGTCAAACGGTGTCCTCTCAGGCCTGTGTACAGCTTGGAGGGAGCTCGGAGTGGCTTTTCTCCATTGCTGGTGTTGCTGCGCTGTGTTGTGACTGTGGAGGGATTTGAGCTGTGAAGAAGACAGGGTGGCTAATATTACAAGGAGCCCAGAGAGAGGGTCTCCCTAAGATGACAGTCTGTCACACCTGGCAGTGACCCTCTCAGCCTTAGGGGCCTGTCCAATCACAGATGTGTAAAGTATTATGGGATATATCCTTAACTGTCACTGTGACAAAGGGCTGGTCTCTGACACCATTTTTTTTTTACCTGCCTATGTCCTTGTAAGGTCATTATTTGAGCGGGGGTAACAAGGACACGTGTATCTGGAACTGACTCACTTGAGGGCACACTCTGGATAGATCTCTGTAGAGCACAGAAGAACACATGTCAGTATGACCTCAGCACAACTTTGTTGTCTTGGGTAAGGGTAGGGATGAAGTTAGTGCACTGCTGCTACGGTGTCTATAGGCTACAGTCTTTCTGTACATTTTTGCTTTGGTCTGCAATTGGTTGTGCATGATGCAGGACTTGGCCTAGTTTTGGGAGCAGCTTGTGCTTCTAGAGTGAAATCGTGTGCTGTGGAGCAGTAGTATGAGGAAGAACATTATGAATTGAATGGTTGCAGGTTGGGAGTGAGGGGAGAGGGCACTTAAACAACTTTCATGAGACTTGTGAGTTTGCTTCTAAAAAAGTCCTTATGCCATCACAATCAGTGCTGTCTGTCAAACATCCAGCAATGGGCCTTAGCTTCAGTGAGGGTGAGGTCAAATGCGCAGTCGCGCCCTGTCTGGAGTCGGAAAACCACAAGGGAATGGATGCCTGCCCTTCCATTGTACAAGTAATTATATACAGTACATATATCATTACTGGTATGTTCAGTATGTTTTGTCTGTACCACTGAATCAAAACCGACAGGACTGTTAATTGAGTGTGAAGTCCTCTTCATCAGATTCTTCTGTTTTCTGGTCTTCCTCATCTTCTGCTAAGTCTTTCAGCAGTGTGTAGTCAGTAATTACACTGAGTGTAAAAAACATTGTCATAGACTGACCAGTTGAATCCAGGTGAAAACTATCATCCCTTATTGATGTCACTTGTTAAATCCACTTCAATCAGTGTAGATGAAGGGGAGGATACAGGTTAAAGAAGGATTTGCTTGCCATCGAGAGGGTGAATTGGCAAGAAAAAGATTTATGGGATACTACGGGCAATGAGACCCTTTATCTACTTCCAGTCCGATGAACTGGTGGATACCATTTTTATGTCTGTTGACGGTATGAAGGAAGTTAGAGGGAGTTTTGCGAGCCAATGCTAACTAGTGTTAGCGTAATGACTGGAAGTCTATGGGTATCTGCTAGCATGCAGAGACATAAAAATGGTATCCACAAGTTCACCTGACTCTGGGGAAATAGATGAAATAACTCTTTGCCAAAATCCCGAAGTATCCCTTTCAGTGCCTTTGAACAGGGTATGATAGTAGGTGCCAGGCACAACGGTTTGAGTGTGTCAAGAACTGCAATGCTGCTGGGTTTTTTACGCTCAACATTTTCAACATGTATCAACACCCAAAGGTCCACCACCCAAAGGACATCCGGCTAACTTGACACAACTGTGGGAAGCATTGGAGTCATCATGGGCCAGCATCCATGTGGAATCAAATCAAATCAAATTTATTTATATAGCCCTTCGTACATCAGCTGACATCTCAAAGTGCTGTACAGAAACCCAGCCTAAAACCCCAAACAGCAAGCAATGCATGTGAAAGAAGCACGGTGGCTAGGAAAAACTCCCTAGGAAAAACTCCCTAGAAAGGCCAAAAACCTAGGAAGAAACCTAGAGAGGAACCAGGCTATGAGGGGTGGCCAGTCCTCTTCTGGCTGTGCAGGGTGGATATTATAACAGAACATGGTCAAGATGTTAAAATGTTCATAAATGACCAGCATGGTCAAATAATAATAATCATAGTAGTTGTCGAGGGTGCAACAAGCACGTCCGGTGAACAGGTCAGGGTTCCATAGCCGCAGGCAGAACAGTTGAAACTGGAGCAGCAGCACGGCCAGGTGGACTGGGGACAGCAAGGAGTCATCATACCAGGTAGTCCTGGGGCATGGTCCTAGGGCTCAGGTCCTCCGAGAGAAAGACAGAAAGAGAGAATTAGAGAGAGCATATTTAAATTCACACAGAACACCGGATAAGACGAGAGAAATACTCCAGATGTAACAGACTGACCCTAGCCCCCCGACACATAAACTACTGCAGCATAAATACTGGAGGCTGAGACAGGAGGGATCAGAAGACACTGTGGCCCCATCCGATGATACCCCCGGACAGGGCCAAACAGGCAGGATATAACCCCACCCACTTTGCCAAAGCACAGCCCCCACACCACTAGAGGGATGTCTCCAACCACCAACTTACCGTCCTAAGACAAGGCCGAGTATAGCCCACAACGATCTCCGCCATGGCACAACCCAAGGGGGGGCGCCAAATCCATGCGTGTTGTAGAGTCCATGCGTCAACGAATTGAGGCTGTTCTGAGGGGCAAAAGGGGGCACAACTCAATATTAAGGTGTTCTTAATGTTTTGTACACTCAGTGTAAATACATCATATATCATATCATTAGTAGTATGTTTAGTGTGTTTTGTCGGTAGCACTGAATCAAAACCCAAAGGACTGTTAATTGAGTGGGAAGTCCTCTTCATCAGATTCTTCTGTTTTGTGGTCTTCCTCATCTTTCTGCTATGTCCTTCAGCAGTTAATGAAGATGAGTGTAGTCAGCACTCAGCCAGTACATTACATTACTTTTAAAGATGTTCTGATTCAGCTCTTTCTTTCTCTCGAGACAGCATCCTCTTCTACCTGCCATCCAATCCTGTACCTGTGTGTTAAGAAAAGGTTAATTTTGAAAAGATTATCAATAATGATATACTTCTGGAGGAAACTGCAAGGCGTCACTTAGTTTGTGCACATACAGTTTGTTTGTCTGAGGGATTCTGCCAATAGAGCCGAAACCTGGCTGACATGATGACACCTGTGCACGGCATGAAATGGCACACACACTCACACAGTGGCATGGAGTGTAGTAACATTTTGTGGAATCACGCTGACTCAGCACTTGATTTTGTGAACTTTGTTGCTTTGTCGAGGCACATGCTCTTCTCATTTAAATTTGTTTTATATATTTTTATTTAACCTTTATTTAACTAGGCAAGTCAGTTAAGAACAAATTCTTATTTACAATGACGGCCTACCCCGGCCAAACCCGGACGACGCTGGGCCAATTGTGTGCCGCCCTATGGGACTCCCAATCACGGCCGGTTGTGATACAGCCACTCGGGTATTTACATTTTCAAGACTGTCTGCAGAAACGGACCTTTCTAGAAAATGTATGTGAAATGCATTGTGTTATTATGTCTGTTTCTAACTTTCATTTGAAAGCCTTTTAAGGAATTTCTGTCTGCTCCCACTGAATGTATAGTAGGCATACAATATATCAGTACAGTATGCCTGTTCACAAGACATACTGTACTGAACCATAGTTTTCCAACAGTTATTTTCTCTCTGTGTTTCCCTGTAGGCGAGTAGCTTATTGTATGACTAATGATGCTCTGCCCAGGCTTAGGATGATAAGAGTTAACTAGTCCATGCTTTCTGCCCTGTCGTTGTCAGCTTTGGGTTGCAGATGAATTATGAAAATAGAAAACACTGCTCGCCGTCTGGTACTCCAACACTTACAGTTCAACCCTAATGCGGCTAATGAAATTAACATTTCAGGGGGTTGGAACATGAGGAATTAATGCTGTCATCTCAGGAAGTAAGCTCTGTATGAGTGGAGAACAGCACACTCTCTCCCACGCTTGCTCTCCCCAGTCCCCCTGCTCTGCTATCCGGTGTATGTGACAATAAAACATACTTTTTGGGGGGTTGGTTACTGTTGGATCATCATTACCCAATGAGATGAAACAGCCATTTGACACTGTGAGCTTCTAGTGTGTCAATTTGTGAATAAAAAAGTAATCCTCTGACTAGCTTTGCATTACAATAAAGGTTAAATAAAGAAAAAAATGAATTGTCACTCAGCAGGTTAAGGATAATTTTGGGTCTTTTTATCGTTAGAGTTTGACAATAAACTATATCTCCCAGATTGCTGAAGTAAGATGTTAAGCAAGAAGAGGATAAAGGTTTCTATTTGTAGAGGGAAATATTGAAATGTAAATTTACAAGGGCTTAATTGAGGGAGTAAAGCATCATTTGAAGTGAAGAGCGGTTTGTTTCCCCAATGATGCCAGTTTTTTCAAAGGTTACTCTGCGGACGATTTGTCTCTTAGGAAAAGGCTGGAAATGTCTGGTTTTTATGCAGCGAGCAACGTTTGCAGATATGGGATCTTTGAAAGGCTGCTAAGTGTGGGATCCTACTTGTATGCCAGCAGCACCTCAGGCGTAAATATCATGGCAGCCTACATGGATCCCATGCCCCCAGGGGCCCAAACAAAAGAGGGTGTCCTTATGAAGGCACACAGAATATTTCAGCAGCACGCTGTCCCTCATCAAATTTTCATCTGCCCAATTCTATGAGGAGGACTATTTTTGGTGCATCTCCATCACAGTAGGAGATCCCTGGCCAGCCAACCTGTCCATCCGTCCTCTAATGATTGAGAGCATACGGTTCATTATCATTACCCAGCTAGCACATTTTGTTCTTTGGAAGTTGTGGGAGCGCAAGTTTTCGGTTTCCCATTGGTTCTGGGAACAAAGCCATACGTACCTGACCGTTTTTTTAAAAACGTTCAGTTTTACCGTTCTGAGAATGTAAGTGAAAATGTCACCTGTTCTGGGAACATACATTTTAGGTTGCAGGGAGGTTCTGAGAACATCTTACTATTGTTCCTTTAACTTTTTACTGGGATTTTTTTTTTTTTTTTTTAAGTTTTGAGAACGGAAATTATAGGTTATCTGGAGGTTTTTGAATAATGTTTCAATAAGACTTTTGCTAGATTAGGTTAACTGTTTTGAACTCATGAGCTGTGTTCAAATACTCATACTAACCATACTATTTATGACATAAATTGAGTATATAGTATGCTTATTGGTCATAGTATGGATATAGTGAGTATGCCAAAAGTTCCCGGATGTTGTACCACATTTGCCAAAATACGAAGTATACAAGCAGTGGACACTATTTCTGTACTTTTAGGGCCCATAATGCAATTCTTCAGAAAATGGGCGTGGCTTCACAATGGCAGAAAATATGCAGCGCGAAGTCCAACGAGAGTGGATACAAATTCATTGCTTTAACTAATTATGACAAATGTTAAAACATTGAGCAATGTAATAAAGCAATGACTTTTCAAATAAGTTAGATTATACGTTATATTGGCTGACAATTTGTTAGCTACGCTATCCTTATGAACCACATAGCATATCATTACAGCAGTATGTACTGGTATGTTAGTTGGCTTATAATATATCAAACTTACCAGTATATTAACTATATGCTATCTAACTAATTACCCAACGTTTATTGACTTGATTATTCCCGTCATTCTTAGCTTAGCTAAGTGGTATAGTCGTTGTGCGTTCTCAATGGACATTCGGGTGCTTTCATAAATTCGCTCTGGCTATCTACTCCAATTTCAGAGCACTCTCCTCTGAGTGTACCAGAGCGCAGAATAACTGATGAATTTACGAACACTCAACACCCATTGAATATGGCCAGTGTCAGTAAACATAAGCAAAACATTGTAATTAAATTGTTGCCAGCAGCACAGTTAGTCACCAACGGTCTGGAAAACATGGAAGGCGCCTAACCAGCTCTGTTAGGTTGAGTAAAATGGTCAGAGTGAGGTGTTCTCTCATTTGTGTCTGGAAGTAGCTAGCCAGTTAGCTTGGGTGCTTGACTGCCGTTATGAGGCCAGAAAGCTCGGGTCAACCCTACTCCTCGGCCAGAGAATCCAGTGTGCGCTCTGAACAGTCTGAATTTACAAATGGACAATCTGACAATGCTCTGAATTTATGAACGCCCAGAGTGCACTCTGAGCGCCCTCTGGCACTCCAGATTGAATTTAAAAACACACCTGAAGTGGTAAAAGAAACAAGCTAGCAAGAGGTTGCATAGCAACAGCATCAACTTCCGGTAGACAGGCAAAGCTCTAGTACGCTCAACTGAAAGCATACCGTTCGTTTACAGCAGTGGTTTCCAAACTTTTTATAGTCCCATACCCCTTCAAACATTCAACCTCCAGCTGCGTACCCCCTTTAGCACCAGGGTCAGCGCACTGTCAAATAGAGTTTTTTGCCATCATTGTAAGCCTGCCACACACACTATACTATACATGTATTAAATATAAGAATGAGTGTGAGTTTTTGTCACAACCCGGCTCGTGGGAAGTGACAAAGAGCTCTTATTGGACCAGGGCACAAATAATAATAATAATAATAATAATCAATAATTTTGCTTAGTTTTTAACCATATTACATATAAAACCTTATTTGTTCATCAAAAATTGTGAATAACTCACCACAGGTTAATGAGAAGGGTGTGCTTGAAGGGATGCACATAACTCTGCAATGTTGGGTTGTATTGGAGAGAGTCTCAGTCTTAAATCATTTTTCACGCACAGTCTGTGCCTGTATTTAGTTTTCATGCTAGTGAGGGCCGAGAATCCACTCTCACATAGGTACTTGGATGTAAAGGGCATCAGTGTCTTAACAGCGCAATTTGCCAAGACAGGATACTCTGAGCGCAGCCAATTCCATAAATCTGGCAGTGGCTTCTGATTTTAATTCAACTTTCACAGAACCGCTTGGTGCAATTTTGATGAGGCTCTCTTGTTCAGATATCGTTAAGAAGACTGGAGGCAGGGCATGAAAAGGATAACGAATACAGTTGTTTGTGTCATCCGTTTTGGGAAAGTACCTGCGTAATTGCGCACCCAACTCCCTCAGATGATTCGCTATATCAGATTTGACATTGTCCGTAAGCTTGAGTACATTTGCACACAAAACATCATACAGTGATGGAAAGACTTGTGTGTTGTCCTTGTTAATACAGACAGAGCTGAGCTCCAACTTCTTAATCATAGCCTCATTTTTGTCCCGCACATTGAATATAGTTGCGGAGAGTCCCTGTAATCCTAGATTCAGATCATTCAGGCAAGAAAAAACATCACCCAGAATGGCCAGTCGTGTGAGAAACTCGTCATCATGCAAGTGGTCAGACAAGTGAAAATTATGGCCAGTAAAGAAAACTTTAAGCTCGTCTCAATTCAAAAAAGTGTCAGTACTTTGCCCATTGATAACCAGCGCACTTCTGCATTGTAAAAGCGTTACATGGTCACTGCCCATTTCATTGCATAGTGCCGTAAATAGACAAGAGTTCAAGACAAGAGCCTTGCTTTAACAAAGTTAACAATTTTTACTGTAGTGTCCAAAACGTCTTTCAAACTGTCAGGCATTCCCTTGGCAGCAAGAGCCTCTCGGTGGATGCTGCAGTGTACCCAAGTGGCGTCGGAAGCAACTGCTTGCACGCGCATTACCACTCCACTATGTCTCCCTGTCATGGCTTTTGCGCCATCAGTACAGATACCAACACATCTTGACCACAAGTCCATTTGATGTCACAAAGATGTCCTGAACTTAAAAAATATCCTCTCCTGTTGTCCTGGTTTCCAGTGGTTTGCAGAAGAGGATGTCTTCCTTAATTGACCCCACATAAACGTAACGGACATATACCAGGAGCTGTGCCAGGCCTGCCACATCTGTTGACTCATCCAGCTGTAACACATAGAATTCACTGGCTTGTATGCAAAGCAGTAATTGTTTCAAAACATCTCCTGCCATGTCACTGATGCGTTGTGAAACAGTGTTGTTTGATGAAGGCATTGTCTCTATAGTTTTTTTGGGCCTTTTCCCCCAGCATTGTCCTAGCCATATTCGCGGCAGCAGGAAGAATTAAGTCCTCCACAATAGTATGGGGCTTGCCTGTTCTAGCCACTTGGTAGCTCACTATATAAGACGCTTCTAGCCCCTTCTTATTAATGGTATCTGTTGCTTTTATACATGTCTTACTACTCGAAAGTCGTCTTAATTCTCGCTCAAAAAACTCCCGTGGCTTATAACTGGACTGTTTGAAAATGTGAAGATTATTATTTATTTTTTTTAAATACGCGTACCCCAGTTTGTACAGTGGCTTGCAAAAGGATTCATCCTCCTTGGCGTTTTTTCCTATTTTGTTGCATTACAACCTGTAATTGAAATTGATTTTTTTATTTGGATTTCATGTAATGGACATGAACAAAATAGTCCAAATTGGTGAAGTGAAATTAAAAAAATAACTTGTTTAAATTTTTTTTTTTTTATTGAAAAGTGGTGCGTGCATATGTAGTCACCCCTTTGCTATGAAACCCCTAAATAAGATCTGGTGCAACCAATTACCTTCAGAAGTCACATAATTTGTTAGATTGCACACATATGGACTTTAAGTATCACATGATCTGTCACATGATCTCAGTATATATACACCTGTTCTGAAAGGCCCCAGAGTCTGCAACACCACTAAGCAAGGGGCACCACCAAGCAAGTGTTAGTTGCTAAGCAGTTGCTAGGGACTCTTTTGGAAGAAGCTAGCTAGCTAACGAAGAACAACAAAGAATATCTAGTTAACAGAAGAAAAGAAAGAGAAAATCAGGACAGAAGAAAAAGGATATCAAAGTGAAACAGTTCTCTAAAGACACAGGAGACAATAATACAAGAAACAACACTTCTGTAGCTTGTCAACTATGTGTCTGTCTATCCCTGTTCTCTCCTCTCTGCACAGACCATACAAACGCTTCACACCGCGTGGCCGCTGCCACTCTAACCTGGTGGTCCCAGCGCGCACGACCCACGTGGAGTTCCAGGTCTCCGGCAGCCTCTGGAACTGCCGGTCTGCAGCCAACAAGGCTGAGTTCATCTCAGCCTATGCTACCCTCCAGTCCCTAGACTTCCTGGCGCTGACGGAAACATGGATTACCACAGATAACACTGCTACTCCTACTGCTCTCTCTTCGTCTGCTGTCACAGTTACCAGCCCTTTCAAGCTTAACATCCTTATCATTTATCGCCCTCCAGGTTCCCTTGGAGAGTTCATCAATGAGCTTGACGCCTTGATAAGTTCCTTTCCTGAGGATGGCTCACCTCTCACAGTTCTGGGTGACTTTAACCTCCCCACGTCTACCTTTGACTCATTCCTCTCTGCCTCCTTCTTTCCACTCCTCTCCTCTTTTGACCTCACCCTCTCACCTTCCCCCCCTACTCACAAGGCAGGCAATACGCTTGACCTCATCTTTACTAGATGCTGTTCTTCCACTAATCTCATTGCAACTCCCCTCCAAATCTCCGACCACTACCTTGTATCCTTTTCCCTCTTGCTCTCATCCAACACTTCTCACTCTGCCCCTACTCGGATGGTATTGCGCCGTCCCAACCTTCGCTCTCTCTCTCCCGCTACTCTCTCCTCTTCCATCCTATCATCTCTTCCCTCTGCTCAAACCTTCTCCAACCTATCTCCTGATTCTGCCTCCTCAACCCTCCTCTCCTCCCTTTCTGCATCCTTTGATTTTCTCTGTCCCCTATCCTCCAGGCCGGCTCAGTCCTCCCCTCCTGCTCCGTGGCTCGACGACTCACTACGAGCTCACAGAACAGGGCTCCGGGCAGCCGAGCGGAAATGGAGGAAAACTCCCCTCCCTGCGGACCTGGCATCCTTTCACTCACTCCTCTCTACATTCTCCTCTTCTGTCTCTGCTGCTAAAGCCACTTTCTACCACTCTAAATTCCAAGCATCTGCCTCTAACCCTAGGAAGCTCTTTGCTACCTTCTCCTCCCTCCTGAATCCTCCTCCCCCTCCCCCCCCTCCTCCCTCTCTGCGGATGACTTCGTCAACCATTTTGAAAAGAAGGTTGACGATATCCGATCCTCGTTTGCTAAGTCAAACGACACCGCTGGTCCTGCTCACACTGCCCTACCCTGTGCTTTGACCTCTTTCTCCCCTCTCTCTCCAGATGAAATCTCGCGTCTTGTGACGGCCGGCCGCCCAACAACCTGCCCACTTGACCCTATCCCCTCCTCTCTTCTCCAGACCATTTCCGGAGACCTTCTCCCCTTCCTCACCTCGCTCATCAACTCATCCTTGACCGCTGGCTACGTCCCTTCCGTCTTCAAGAGAGCGAGAGTTGCACCCCTTCTGAAAAAACCTACACTCGATCCCTCCGATGTCAACAACTACAGACCAGTATCCCTTCTTTCTTTTCTCTCCAAAACTCTTGAACGCGCCGTCCTTGGCCAGCTCTCCTGCTATCTCTCTCAGAATGACCTTCTTGATCCTAATCAGTCAGGTTTCAAGACTGGGCATTCAACTGAGACTGCTCTTCTCTGTGTCACGGAGGCTCTCCGCACTGCTAAATCTAACTCTCTCTCCTCTGCTCTCATCCTTCTAGACCTATCTGCTGCCTTTGATACTGTGAACCATCAGATCCTCCTCTCCACCCTCTCCAAGTTGGGCATCTCCGGCGCGGCCCACGCTTGGATTGCGTCCTACCTGACAGGTCGCTCCTACCAGGTGGCGTGGCGAGAATCTGTCTCCGCACCATGCGCTCTCACCACTGGTGTCCCCCAGGGCTCTGTTCTAGGCCCTCTCCTATTCTCGCTATACACCAAGTCACTTGGCTCTGTCATATCCTCACATGGTCTCTCCTATCATTGCTATGCAGACGACACACAATTAATCTTCTCCTTTCCCCCTTCTGATAACCAGGCGGCGAATCGCATCTCTGCATGTCTGTCAGACATATCAGTGTGGATGACGGATCACCAGCTCAAGCTGAACCTCGGCAAGACGGAGCTGCTCTTCCTCCCGGGGAAGGACTGCCCGTTCCATGATCTCGCCATCACGGTTGACAACTCCCTTGTGTCCTCCTCCCAGAGTGCTAAGAACCTTGGCGTGATCCTGGACAACACCCTGTCGTTCTCCACTAACATCAAGGCGGTGACCCGATCCTGTAGGTTCATGCTCCACAACATTCGCAGAGTACGACCCTGCCTCACACAGGAAGCGGCGCAGGTCCTAATCCAGGCACTTGTCATCTCCCGTCTGGATTACTGCAACTCGCTGTTGGCTGGGCTCCCTGCCTGTGCCATTAAACCCCTACAACTCATCCAGAACGCCGCAGCCCGTCTGGTGTTCAACCTTCCCAAGTTCTCTCACGTCACCCCGCTCCTCCGCTCTCTCCACTGGCTTCCAGTTGAAGCTCGCATCCGCTACAAGACCATGGTGATTGCCTACGGAGCTGTGAAGGGAACGGCACCTCCATACCTTCAGGCTCTGATCAGGCACTACACCCAAACAAGGGCACTGCGTTCATCCACCACTGGCCTGCTGGCCCCCCTACCTCTGAGGAAGCACAGTTCCCGCTCAGCCCAGTCAAAACTGTTCGCTGCTCTGGCACCCCAATGGTGGAACAAGCTCCCTCACGACGCCAGGACAGCGGAGTCAATCACCACCTTCCGGAGACACCTGAAACCCCACCTCTTTAAGGAATACCTAGGATAGGATAAAGTAATCCTTCTAACCCCCCCCCCCCCCCCCCCCTTAAAAGATGTAGATGCACTATTGTAAAGTGATTGTTCCACTGGATATCATAAGGTGAATGCACAATTTTGTAAGTCGCTCTGGATAAGAGCGTCTGCTAAATGACTTAAATGTAAATGTAAATGTAAGTGGCACCATCAAGATCAAGGAGCTCTCCAAACAGGTCTGGGGCAAAGTTGTGGAGAAGTTGGGGCGGCTGGTAGCCTAGTGGTTAGAGCATTGGACTAGTAACCGAAAGGTTGCAAGATTGAATCCCTGAGCTGAACAAGGTAGTTAACCCACAGTTCCTAGGCCGTCATTGAAAATAAGAATTTGTTCTTAACTGACTTGCCTAGTTAAAAAAAAGGACGCAGATCAGGGTTGGGTTATAAAAAAAATATCCGAAACTTTGAACATCCCACAGAACACCATTAAATCCATTATTAAAAAATGGAAAGAATATGGAACCACAACAAACCTGCCAAGAGAGGGCAGTCCACCAAAACTCACAGACCAGGCAAGGAGGGCATTAATCAGAGAGGCAACAAAGCGACCAAAGGTAACCCCGAAGGAGCTGCAAAGCTCCACAGCGGAGATTGGAGTATCAGTCCATAGGACCACTTTAAGCCGTACACTCCACAGAGCTGGGCTTTACAGAAGAGTGGCCAGAAAGAAGGCATTGCTTAAAGAAAAAAATAAGCAAACACGTTTGGTGTTCACCAAAAGGCATGTGGGAGACTCCCCAAACATATGGAAGAAGCTACTCTGGTCAGATGAGACTAAAATTGAGCTTTTTGGCCATCAAGGAAAATGCTATATCTGGCGCAAACCCAACACCTCTCAACACCCCAAGAACATCATCCCCACCGTGAAGCATGGTGGTGGCAGCATCATGCTGTGGGGATGTTTTTCATTGGCAGGGACTGGGAAACTGATGGATGGCGCTAAATACAGGGAAATTCTTGAGGGAAACCTGTTTGTGTTCCAGAGATTTGAGACTGGGACGGAGGTTCCCTTTCCAGCAGGACAATGACCCGAAGCATACTGCTAAAGCAACACTCGAGTGGTTTAAGGGGAAACATTTGAATGTCTTGGAATGGCCTAGTCAAAGCCCAGACCTAAATCCAATTGAAAATCTGTGGTGTGACTTAAAGTTTGCTGTACACCAGCGGAACCCATCCAACTTGAAGAAGCGGGAGCAGTTTTGCCTTGAAGAATGGGCAAAAATCAGAGTGGCTAGATGTGCCAAGCTTATAGAGACATACCACAAGAGACTTGCAGCTGTAATTGCTGCAAAAGGTGGCTCTACAAGGTATTAACTTTGGGGGGGTGAATAGTTATGCTTTGTTTTTTTTGTCTTATTTCTTGTTTGTTTCACAAAACATATTTTGCATTTTCAAAGTGGTATGTGTGTTGTGTAAATCAAATGATACAACCCCCCCAAAAATCTATTTTAATTCCAGGTTGTAAGGCAACAAAATAGGAAAAATGCCAAGGGGGTGAATACTTTCGCCAGCCACTGTATGTAGTTTACAGTATGTTAGTATGGGTTTTTCAAACACAGCTGTGGAAATGTATTTGCTTAGGCATTAATCATGCAAACACATTTGTTTTTTATTGTGGCAAGGCTTCAGTGATATTTAAACGTATGATCTTTGGTTCTCTATCCATGGAATTAGTCCACTGCGCCACCAGGATGGAGCTAGCATGTCATGTTTTTTTAACTCTTACAAAGCTGTTTGTTTTAGTTTATTCAAACAGACCTAATTTCATTAAGATCAGGTGTGGACAATTAGTGGGTGCGGCTAACACACCTGAACACACTTAACAAGATGGAGGATAGAGAGAATTTTCTTGATGCTGAGAATGGAATGTATATGTTTATAAATAACATTATTAGAACATTCTTTGAAGAATGTTGTACCTTGATGGTCTCTGAAAGTTCTGAGAAAATGACTTTAATTAGAACCATGAAGAAACCTCTAGGAAACATTATGCTGAAATACTGAAATTCACACTTGGCACACCTGTATTTGGGGAGTTTCTCACATTCTTCTCTGCAGATCCTGTCACGCTCTGTCAGGTTGGATGGGGAGCGTCACTGCACAGCTATTTTCAGGTCTCTCCAGCGACGTTCGATCGGGTTAAATTCTGGGCTCTGGCTGGGCCACTCAAGTACATTCAGAGAGTTGTCCCGAAGCCACTCCTGCATTGTCTTGGCTGTGTGCTTAGGGTCATTGTCCTGTTGGAAGGTCTTGAGCAGGTTTTCAACAAGGAGCTCTCTGTACTTTGCTCCGTTAATCTTTGCCTCTATCCTGACTAATCTCCCAGTCCCTGCCGCTGAAAAACATCCCCACAGCATGATGCTGCCACCACCATGCTTCACTGTAGGGATGGTGCCAGGTTTCTCTAGAAGTAACACTTGGCATTCAAGCCAAAGAGTTCAATCTTGGTTTCATCAGACCACAGAATCTTGTTTCTCATGGTCTGAAAGTCTTTAAATGGTTTTTGGCCAAGTCTAAGCGGGCTGTCATGTGCCTTTTACTGAGGAGTGGCTTCCGTCTGGCCACTCTACCATAAAGGCCTGATTGGTGGAGTGCTGCGGAGATGGTTGTCCTTCTTGAAGTTTCACCCATTTCCACAGGGGAACTCTAGAGCTCTGTCAGAGTGACAATCGGGTTCTTGGTCACCTCCCTAACCGATGCCCTTCTCCCCTGATTGTGCAGTTTGGCCGGGCAGCCAGCTCTAGGAAGAGTCTTGGTGGTTCCAAACTTCTTCCATTTAAGAATGATGGAGGCCATTCTGTTCTTGGGGACCTTCAATGCTGCATATATTTTTGGTACCCTTCCCCAGATCTGTGCCTCGACACAATCCTGTCTCGGAGCTCTACGGACAATTCCTTCGACCTCATGGCTTGGTTTTTGCTCTGACATGCACTTTCAACTTTGGGACCTTATATAGACAGGTGTGTGCCTTTCCAAATCATGTCCAAACAATTGCATTTTCCACAGGTGGCCTCCAATCAAGTTGTAGAAACATCTCAAGGATGATCAATGGAAACAGGATGCAGCTGAGCTCAATTTCGAGTCTCATAGCAAAGGGTCTGAATATTTATGTAAATAAATAAATTCTTATTTTTTTATTTAGAATTGAATGTAATATCTTATGTTGTTCTTGTCTATATCTGTTCTGTACTTTGTCATGTATTAGTATATTATATGTGGACCCCAGGAAGAGTACCTGCTGTATGTGCAATAGCTAATGGGGGTCCTAATAAACTAAACTAAACCATTCCCAGAAAGTTGTGGAAAGGTTGTATGCAAAATAACCATAGGACAATCACTCTCTCACCAAGCTCTAAGAAACATATGGTTCTCAGATTATGTGCTAGCTGGGAATTATTAGCCTTACTACCAGGATGTATAGCTCAAAGCAGTGATAGGCCACATCCTGAACTTTCCAGGGACTTTATAGGATTGTCATGGAAGTCGTGACCCGGTAACGATCTGTCTGACTCACAGATGTTTTGGCTGTGCTTGTGTCACATGGAGAGGGTACAGACAGTATATGTCAAATCATTTACAATGACAATAATTACTTAGTCATATAGCTTTTTACTCTCTTCACTTGCTGTAGATATAAATTGCACAGATACATTGAGTCAGAAGCGTCTCTGCCTATATACATACTACGCATTGTGCGTAGGGCCCTGTGGCCGCTAGGAGTTTAGGAACTCATCTTACTGTTGAGAGTTAAAAAAGTAGAGTACACAATATGCAATTTCGAAATTTGGCAGCGCATCAGCAGTTTTCCACTTGTTAGGCTATGTCAGTCACTGACAGTTACCCAATTAACCCATGTCAGCTAAACATTTTTAGATTGCTTGGTAAGGTAGTCTAGCCAGCTATCTAAATCTTGTAGTAATCATCACCAAATTACTGACCAGGCACTCAGGGCATGTGCTCAGTAGCCCTGATATCATATGAACATGGTGTAAGTATTGACAAAATGTCTAGAATTGGAGGAAATTAGCTTCAAAACTGGAAATATTTTCTATAAAAATTTTGCCCACACAGTGGGGGACCCCCAAACCAGACCTCGCTTTTTGGCCCCCAAAATAAGATGAGGGAGGACGATTTTCTTATCATGAGCATGGCCTTATCTCTATTACAGCATATTGGATGACTCTCATTCATATTCCATTCACCCAGTTCAATGTAACAGCGATAGGTTTAGGCTACCACATGACAGTAAAATTTTCCCTATTCCCATCATGAGGTTGCTACGACAGAGCCTATGAAATGAAAATATACAACAATGGTGCACACAGGTCGAGAGACAAATTTGAGGTCTCTTCTTCCCCTGATCACATGTAAACAGAGTTCACTCTCATAAACGCCAAGCCAAACCTCTACAAGCAGCCTACATCGTTGTCACCATATTAGCTAAAGTAACGTCACAGTCAGCATAGCTAATAGAACTAACGCGTTTGTAAACCCGCTACAATCATGCAGTAACGTTAGTGTACAGTCAGTAAGCAGTTACACCGGTGGGCAATACATTTGTAATACGAAAAGCTTACCTTGACTTGGAAGAGTTCCAGTTTTGTGTTGGAAAGTCATAGCCAGCTAGCTAACATAGCATCCCTCTGTTTGAGCAGGGTGTTTCAGTAGGCTTCTCCTTCATTTTAGAAGAAATTAATTTTTTCAAAACTGTTCAACTACTGTCTTTCACTTTCTTTTGAGTCAGCTACTCACCACATTTTATACATTGCAGTGCTAGTTAGCTGTAGTTTATGCTTTCAGTACTAGATTCATTATCTTATCCTTTGATTGGGTGGACAACATGTCAGTTCATGCTGCAAGAGCTCTGATAGGCTGGAGGACGTCCTCCGGAAGTTGTCATAATTACTGTGTAAGTCTATGGAAGGGGGTGAGAACCATGAGCCGCCTAGGTTTTGTATTGAAGTCAATGTACGCAAAGGAGGACGGAAGCTAGCTGTCCTCTGCCTACACCATGGTACTACCCTACAGAGTGCTGTTGAGGCAACCGTAGACCTTTGCAAAATAGTGTGTTCAGTTATTTGGTGACGTGACTATATTTAGTATAGTTTTATCTAAAAAGGATAACTTTTTTACAATTTAAATTTTTATGAAATTCACTACGGTGTATAATGGGAGAAATGCAGGGGATCCAGTCCCTAACGGTCCCTGCTGTGGACAGTTGCACTGCGGGTGCTTTCAGAACATTCTGGTCATAATTGGCAGAATCCCACTGAGACTGAACCCACGGAGCCCACAAATGAATTACGCAAGGACGGATCCTTTTATTTTCCCAGTGTGCTTTAACTATTTTGTTGTGCTCTTGGAAATTTGAAGCCGTCTCCCTTTCTAAAGCTCCCCTTTGTCTACACTTCTCACTTACACTAATGTATCTACAGTATATCTCTGCCTATCTGCATATCCCTTCAGGAAAAGGAGCTGCGCTTTGCATTTGACTTCCGCCCTTGTTGGTTGGGAGTGCAGTAGAAGTCGTTTTTTTTTTGCATTCTGTGTGAATAATTTAAAGGAGCTGTCCGTGCCAAAGCTTTCAAGGTCGTTGGCGATTGGTAGTAAAAGAGCCAGCAGCTTGACGTTGTAGAAGGGCTGCTGCTCCCCTCATGAGGTGGTGTCTCCCTGGGCTGTGCTGGCGCTCACCAACACTTAAATCGCAAAATTCTCCAGTAGGGGCAAGGGTGAAAAATGTGGAGAAAAAGTCTCCTGTAGATGTCCATCCCTCCGGGTTGCGTCGGGGATCCAGTGCTCTCGCGGGTATTAGCTGGAAACAGCAGGGTTTTGTTTTCTTCTCATATCAGACGTTCCTCAGAGCACAGTGAAAGAGAAAGAGAGAAAATGCAAAAATCATGTGGAGCAATGAACTCTGTATGACTGCCTCTCAGACATATTCCCTGGCAAGGGGCTAGCACCATTCTAAAGCAGCTGTGCCTCAGAACCTCAAAAAGAATGTACAGGGGCTGTTAGTTTCACTGTTAGTCAGGTGAAATGTTACCTCCAGTGGAGAACTGTTGTGAAAACCCTGAGCAGGTTATCATTAGCAGAGGTCAGAGTCCTTCTGGTCCCAGGCACAGATCTGAACCAAAGCAGAAAAGGCTGTTTAAACCCTCCTGTTGTGTTCGTTTCATGCTTATTCATTCTGTGTTCCCGGTCCAAAATGACCGCCCCATTATAGCTGATTATAAATCCATATTATTACATATATTATCACCTAATGCTGTTAGATATTTTTATCAACTTAAGTTCTTGTGAACATTACAAGTTTTGAACTTCTATTTGCTATTTATGGCCTGTAGGCCTCATTGACCTGAGCTCATACAACTAGTTTTTGAGTAAAAAAAGCATAATGTATGGATTATTTTGATTATAACAAATACACAGATGAAACATATTGTGCTATTTATCACAGACAACTTTGTCAAAGTTTAACAAGGACTCTCTCCTCCTCACCAGTGTCATGATCAAAGATATGATCAAGAGCCTCACATATAGTATATCGTTTGGTCATTGTGCTGCCACAGAATGAATTGTGAGCAGTGCCTCAAAAAAGCTTTATATACCAGAGTTGTGAGAAAAGTTTGATATATTATTGAAACAGTGTTGCGATTGTTTGTGAGAATGCCAACAGGTGTGGTTCCTGTGGGGGAAAGATTCTACTGAGGAAAGGTTCCTGTGGGATTGCCATGGATGCCAAGAAGGGGAGTGAGGTTTGTGTGTGTGTGTGTGCTCAAACACACATGCATGTGGGGGTCTGGGAGAGGAAGTGTATCCATCTGATGAATGGGCATGTGCCTGAACTCAATTTTATACACTAATTGTAGTCTCACCCATTCATTTCTAATGACTGGTCATTTTTGACCGGGAACACTACAGGTGTACAAAAGTTAAATAAAACACCCCAAATTTTATGAAAACCATCTAAATGTATTTTGTGTGTTCAGATGCCCTGTGTGGACAAAGTCATGGAACCTTATGACAATCAGATTAAATGAACTACATTTTTCGGAGAGAACTTGTAAATCGGTCCAATTCGACCGGAACACAGCAGGAGGGTTAAAGCCAATTCTACATATCCTCTTCAAGGCCCATGGAGGCAACATGTTTTCCTGAAAATCAATATGAGGAGCTGTACAATGTTCCTCTTAAACAACCAATACTGATATACAGAATGAAGTCATGCATTTTCTTTTATCCTCTCAGATTAACTGACCAGCCCAATAGTCAAGTGTAGCCCACTCTATAAATGCATCATGGTGGTTATGAGCCTAGTTGTGCCGGCTGAGTAGTAGGTTATCTTTAACTCTGCATTGTTGAAAAAGGACCTGTAAGTAAGCATTTAACTGTTAGTTTACCTGTTGTTTACGAAGCATGTGACAAATACATTTTGATTTGATTTGAAAAAGTGATTGTACATTTGTACGTTTGAGTGTTTCTGTCCTTCTCTATTGTACTCGTCTTTCTATGCATGTACAGCCCCACTAGGGAAAGATGTGAGGATTAACAGCTGTAGTAATGATGGTTGTGGCCCCCTCTGTGCAGGAGGGGGAATCGGAAGGCAATTTGTCCCTGTGTCCTCGCTATCCATTCTTATTTGGGATTAAGCAAGTCATCATGATGCAGTGGGAGTGGACACCCGGCAATTCTCACGAGAGAAGTCGAGGAATTAAATAAAGCTCCCATTAACGGCAGCTCCCAGCTGTGAGCGAGCGGGGCACCTGACTCTACCCCAGCCTTTGATCTGTCTATCCATATTTGTTTAGCACTTGCTGTTATTTACTCACCTAAATGCGTAATTTTTAATTTCCAGCAGATGCAAACCTTTTTTTGCGTGTTTCTTCTTGAAAGGTGGAGCTGGCGTCTCTGGCTCACCAATGCTAATAAAAATTCAGCTGTTTACAGGCTGTGATTATGTCTTTATATTAGGTGGATTAAAAACATTGTTTCTAAGTCTGTGTTTGAAATTGCAACTGACTTCATATGACTTCAACCTGTGCGTGGTAGCAGTAGTGTGGCCTGGCCGGGGTCACCTCTCCCCTCCCATCTCACCCCCCCCCCCCCCCCCCCCCCCTCTCCACCCCCTTTGGAGAATAAAGGAGCAAGGATGATTTATGAGGAGCTGACGGATGCCGTGGTTATCGATCCTGCATCCCAGGGCTGCTGCTGTCGTAATGCATCTGGGATCAAATTACATCACAAAGGGTCAATCAGAGCTAATGAAACATGATTTTATTGGGCTGATCAACACTCTGAAAGGCTCTGAAAATCAGCCGATTATCTCTGGTCCCGTGCTGTCGATGGATCATGGTTACGAAAGGTTCAGCAGGCTCTTAGCACTTCATATCTGGCTTAAACACTACTGCCACTCTGTTGGCATAACTGTTATTGACAATTTCTGCACTTTTTGGAAACAAAAGATGGTCTACAGAGATATTGGACCACCCAAACCATCTAGGAGCCTGAACCCTCTCTTCACCTTTTCAAGGCCGCGTTAAGATATTGACTCAGTGACAGACCAAACCCGCTCAGGTAATACTTCCCATCCTCTCTAAGCGTTATCGTCGTACTGTTATCTATACTGCCAGGGGTGTCGTCAGTTGTAATCTTGTACCTATTCGTTTGAACTCCACTCTTAGATCTGCTATTGTTAGCTCAAAATAGGAGCCCACTGTGGTCTGCTCACCCAGTGCTTTTAGTTCAAATGTGAATTCCATAAACTTTAATACTCTATCGGTTTCCAAATCACATAGAGGCCTTGGGCTGTTGCACGATAGCAACCAAAGCCCATGTAAGTCAGTTTATAATATTCTATCATTGGTTACTCTGAGAGTTCCTCATATTGACATTGGCTGTGGCCTCAGGCCCTTTGGTGCTAACTTTAGAAAAGTCATTGGAAAAGTCATTGAAATTTCTTCTCCTTCTAATACTAATAGGGATAGATATACCAAATGGTGCAGTTCTATGCAATCTTCTTTATCAACTATATCAATATCAACGATCAAACAGGGTCTGCAACCGCCTATTGAACGTACAGTGGCTTGATTGAGTTGGAGACTCCATGTGACTTAAAAAAATCGTAAAGGACGGGTTGATGCATCTGAACATCAGGATTTAACTTCCTAAACTGGATTACATCAAGATTTGGGCTATGCAGACGAATCCGGACATTCTGGTACTGACGGAAACTTGGACCTATGGGGACATTCTGGATTCTGATATTAATATTGAGGGTTATAATGTGTTTAGAGCTGACAGACAGAGTAGAGGTGGTAGACTGATCATTCTTCAAAAAATATATTTTGCTGTCTCTTTACTGAAATGTTTTTTTTTTGCTACCATATTTAAGCCTTTTGTCTGGAGAAAAATGTATCCATAACTGTTGTAGGGGTCGACCGACCTCCCTCTGCTAATCTTTGTGTACTCGAGGAGTTAACTAGTTGTCTTCTTTTACTAAATCAGAAATTATCCTGGGTGACTTAAATTATGATTGGGAAATGCATTCTTCAGACAATCTAAAATAAATTTGTAATGAACTTAACCTAACCCAGCTGATGACTAAGCATACACAGCACAACCCTAAAGATCCTTCAAAGTAAACTCTGATTGATCTTATTTTAATGAATACACCAAAGAAATATGTTTCAACTGGTGTCTTCGCACAAGACATTAGTGACCTTTTCCCAGTTGTTTGTGTTAGATGTGAGAATACAAAAAATGTAAGCCTCGTGTCATCACAAACAGGAACTTTAAAACGTAAGTGAACAAGCTTTTTTTCACATGATCTTTATTTTAGTGACCTTGATTGTATTTCAGCAATCCCTGAGCCTGATTTAGCTTTGTCTTCAATACTATTGTGGATAATCATGCTCCTTTCATAAAATTAAGGGTTGAAGGTAGATCGAATGCCTGGTATACTCCGGAATTATCAGAAGTCATTCATAAAAGAGATGATGCTTGGGTCAAGGCCAGGAACATAGACTTAGGCCCAGACTGGCAATTGTTTAAGCAACTGAGGAATCATTGTGTAAGACAAATCAGAAAGGCTAAAAATGATTATTATGTTTTATTTATTTATTTAACCTTTATTTAACTGGGCAAGTCAGTTAAGAACAAATTCTTATTTTCAATGACGGCCTACCCTGGCTAAACCCAGACAATGCTGGGCCAATTGTGCGCCGCCCTACGGGACTCCCAATCACAGCCGGATGTGACACAGCCTGGATTTGAACCAGGGACTGTAGTGACACCTATTGCACTGAGATACAGTGCCTTAGAACGCTGCGCCACTTGGGAGCATTATGTAACCACTCTTTTGGATTGTAATGGGAACCTGGCTAAATTCTGGAAAACTGTCAAATCCCTGACGGGTCTGCATACCTCTCTGCCACAAAAAATGTTTTCAGACACTGGCCTCATTAAGGGAAAAAATTACATCATTGATGCATTTAATTACCATTTTATTTCAGCGGACTGTCTCTTTGAAATAACTTCTAAGCCTATTCACAATGATATTGTGCTGGATGCTGATAGGGGAAATTTGGTGAATGTTCAGAGAAATGATAGTCAAAGCTTTTCTTTTATGCTATTTACAGAAGAAAAAAGTCCTGGATGCTTTACTAGCAATAGACAACAAGAAATACACAGGGGCTGACCAATTGGATCCTGGTCTGCTCAATAACCCACATTTTTTTATTTAACATTGTTATCAGGAAATATTCCAAAAGTATGGAAATCAGTTCTTGTGCTGCCACTCCATCAGGACGGGGATAGTAGTGATCTTAATCATTATCTACCTATTTCAAGGCTTCCTTGTCTAGCTAAATGTACTGTTGTGGAAATTCTTACACAGGGACACTCAAAGTCAATCTTAAATGAATCATTGTTTATTGTCAGCACGCTGGAGAGGTTCCAAGAAGCTTGATGAACATCTGTCAAGAGCTCTAATGGGGCAGTCCCGTTAGTTCCCTTATATACTGACAAGTCATATTTGCATGATTTAGCTTATTCATAATTAATTAATCATTAACATTTGCTTCATGTGACCGACCAATACCTCACAAGGCTTCTTCTCTCTAAGCTGAGACCTTCAAACTGAGATGTCTTTCGTTCTCAAAACAAGGTCTGGGCGTACTACCAAACTGCAGATACTGATAAGTGAGGATTCGTTCAATCAGTCACTTGCATGAAAACAGAAATTGGTTATTAGAACAGCACATGAATAGAAGACAGAAATGAGTTATTAGAAAAGCACAAGTATAACATTTCCATCACAGTACTTGGCTCTTTTTTATTTTAGAAATGTATTTTGAATGTAAACTAATCAGAGTTTATGCCTGGGCATAGCATTATTACAGCAACCAGTTAATGATCTTGTCCATGCTTTAGACACTAAAATCAAATGTTCTGCTTTGTTTGTGGACCTGTCAAAAGCTTCTGATACTGTTGATCAGGCTATTTTATTGAATAAGTTGTCCTCGATAGGCCTGAGCTCTAACGCCTGTTCATGGTTTTATGATTATCTTAGTGACAGAACTCAGGCCATCGTGATTAATGGGTTCAAGTCTGAATTTTTTAAAGATTTTGGAACCTGTTCTCTTCACTATTTATATAAATACCATTGGTCAATCTGTTAAAAATTGTAAACTTAATCTACATGCGGCTGATACTATTATGTATACTATTGCCCCTAACTGTAGATCCGGTCTGTGTCAAAACTACTGTCAGATTTTCTAGCTATGCAGGAATCCCTTGCTGATTTAAAACTTGTGCTTAATAGGGGCAAAACCAAATACACGTTGTTTTTAAACTCTCGTAAGTATGTTTCAGATGATCTACATGTTCACTCATTAGATGGTTCTCCAATTGAATGTGTTCCCGCATATAAATAATTACGCGTTTCGATTTATATGGATTTGACGTTTTAAAAAACATATAGATGAGCTGGTTAAGAAGCTAAGATTTAGTTGACTTTTTCTACAGAAACAGATCGTGCCTTTCTCTAAGCAGTAGGAAGCAGATCATTCAGTCAACCTTTTTATTTGTTCTTGATTATGGTGATATTGTTTTATCAAAGTGCAGCTGCTACTACTCTTAAACCTTTAGATGCCATCTACCATAGTGCCCTTTGTTTTGTTACAGGCGACAGTTTTGATACTCATTACTGCATCCTGTATCAAAAGGTTGGCTGGACTTTGCTAAAAGACGCATTACTTCCTTCGTGTTTACAAGGTCCTTAGATAAGTAACAGCCTGTTACTTCTCTAACTTTGCTGTTGAAGTATATACACCTGAGTTGCCTAACCTGTTCACAGGATTGGTTAACTCTTGATGTTCCTAAGGTCTCCACCGAGCTAGGTAAATCTGCTTTTTACTTTTAATGCATCGTATTGCTGGAACAAACTTATAAATACATTTCATCTTGATGTTCTGGTGCCGTTTGGGCAATTTAAAGTATGGATTGGGGACTTATGTGTGTAGGAATGCTGTTTTTCCAGGTGGTTTGTAATGTTTTATTAGTGCTTCCCATGACTGGGTTTTCAATTTTAATGTGTGTATGGAAATTGATACATATATATTTTGTGCATATTTATGTTGTATTATACAGGGCCCAATTGAAAAAGAGACCTAGGTCTCAATATGTCTTCCCTGTTAAAAAATATGTAGAACGTACGGTCCTGTTCCTTCTTCCTCTCCAGATGGCCGGATGGGGGTTTGATCCTGGCCCAATAGCAGGGCCTGGCTGGCGCTGGCCCTTAACATGAGCTCATGAGCCCAGGCAGCGGGGGTGTTGCCCTGCAGCAGCCGGATATAGCTGCCCTGGTTCTGGGAAGGAAGGAGAGCATTTTCCTCCGAGAGCACAGGAGTGGGGCTCCATCCACAATCATAACAGGGGGTTTCTGAAGGCACTTTGAAAATCCAACGCACATATCCTCACACCTTGACAAAAGCACAATTTCCGCACACTATTTTTGCGCTTGAAAATCTAACATGGTCTCGGTAATGAATGACTGGGTGTGTGTGTGTGTGTGTGTGTGTGCGACAGCCACTGCGTGAAGGCAGGATACTTCCTGAATGTTGAGCATAGTGTGAGCAGAGCAATTAATATATAGTATACGGCTTGGTGTGAGGGTCTGTTCTCTATTCCGCAGCCACCCCCAAGCTTCTGTGGCTTCTCAAAGGAGAAGGGAAAACAATATGTTTTTGTCAAAGACAGAGCGACCTTGTCCATATTGTCCTTTACAGTGTAGCAAATGATTCATCCTGTCATTGGCTCACTCTCCATGTTTAATCATAGGGCTTTACTGTCCACTTTGCACTTTTGTGAGGTGCCAATAATTTGTAATATTCATGTTGATGGTGATGCATACCAGTCTGCCTACTAGTGTGTGCACATTGCATAGTGTTTTACAGTCCATAACTAAGCACATTTAGAATATGCCAGCAGGCATTTATTCTGCCATCAGACAAGACAGATCTCTTTTGCATCAGATGTTTTTTAGAGCTTACACTTTCTCCTGGAAGCATTACAGTCAGGGATAGGGCTTGGGTAGGGTCTCTGTCATTAAATAAGGCACAGTGGCTTTGTTACAGTAATAAGGGACCATCCAGTGGATGCAAATGTTCATGCAGTATTTGTAAGCATAAATGGTAGAGGAGGATGGAAAATGTTCCTATGAAAGCCAGAAATTGTTTGGGAAAGACTGTATTTATTCAATGTTTAGAGCTTTCTTGCAAAATAGTTGATGAGCAAGTTCCATGAGCATGTTAAGGAGTGAATAAGATTATCTTTGTTCATAGATGTTTGGTGGGAGATGGCTAACTTACCAAAGAGTTCTGTAATTGATTAATAGTGTAGCTAAAGTGGAGGACCTAGTGATAAGCTGGAGCTCCGGGGGTTTTCACAGAAGGCACTGAGACGAAGTTGGCTGCTGATTTATTTGTAATGAAGAGGTACTTGATGGGAGTTCTGTCTCCAGGAGCCCTAGGATGAAAAAGCCCTGCGATTGTCACCAAGTTTTTAATTATGACTTAAAGGTCTCAAAAGGGTGGGAGAAACTCCAACAGTTTCCAGAGGGGCTTTTGAAAACAGACTTAATTGAAGTCAATCGGTTTGGAATGAAACCAGGCTCTGTCTGTCAATTATCATCCTCATTGTGTTCAGTTTGAAATGAGAAAGAGCCACATCTTCATATGATCCACCCTTGTATCTATCTTTACCAGGAGGAAAGTATATCTAAGCCTCTACGGGATCGGTGTCCCTATACCGGGACGGTTGATGCTAACGTGCGCTAATGTGACTAATTTGTTATTTTTATTAGGATCTCCATTAGCTAACACCGTAACGCTAGCTAATCTTCCTGGGGTCCAACACCAATTAACAAGACCTTACAAACAACCACAAATCAAGACTTCACAAACATTCAACAAGTAGACAATACAGACAATTAAAATACCTGACAGGAAACACATTTAACATTCAGTTGATGCTTTCTATTTCCTCTCCAGTGATATGGTCTATAGTGTTAGATGTTATTTTAGTCTTTTCTTGAAGGTGGATTTACTTTTTGCCTGAGAAATATGGATTGGTAAAGAGTTCCATTCAGCTATGGCTCTATATAAAACTGTAGATTTATGGTGATTTGTCCTTGCCTGTCTGGTTAGGTGGTTATCGTGTTGCTAGGATGTACTAACTGGCCAGAAAAATACTGTGGTTTTTAAAAATATATAACATTCCTAAAAGAAATATCAGAAGACTGGATAGTAATTTGTTTTCAACGTGAAGCCATGAGACATTCTGATGCATTTGGATAATATTCATACAGATAGAGCAATGAAGAGCTATTTGGAGCTTTTTTATATCTTTCTTTGCTGCAGATGACAATATAACTGGACAGTACTCTAAGTGTGATAGGACCAGGGATTTAATCACCTGATTCAGAGTGCTAGATGTTACATACTCTGAACATTTTCTTGTAACAGCAATTCCCTTACCCATCTTAATAACAATATTATCTATGTGTTCTGACCATGATTAAGCTGCGTCGAACATGACGCCTAGTAGTTTCGTTTTTTTTCACTTGCTCTACATGCGTTCTATTCATCGACAAATTCAATTGGGGATCATCAGCAAGCATATATCTTGAACCAAATACAATACATTTAGTTTTAGAAATGTTCAACTCCAATTTGTTCATATCAACCCACTCAGACACCATTCTTAGTTCACTGCTCAGTACATATGTTAGCTCATTACATTCTGATGCTGGAGTCATCAGCATACATGACCACTCTTGCTTTATTCATTACTGGAGGTAAATCATTGGTAAAGATAGAGAAGTGGGCCTAGGCAACTTCCTTGAGGAACACCACAGTATACATCTTTACTGTTTGAAAAGCTACCATTAAAGAACACTTTTTGCCATCTCCAGGATAGATAGCTTTCCATCCAGGATAGAGCTGCAGACTTAAAACCATAACATTTGAGTTTACCTAGTAACAGGTCATGATCAATTACATCAAAAGCAGCACTGAAATCTAGCAACACTATACCAACTAACTTCCTGTCATCCATACTCCATCCAATCATCTGTCGATTGCACTAAGACCGTACTCGTAGAATGCCCTTTGTATGCATGCTGGAAACCCGTTATCAGAATGACATTGTAAGTAACAGCAAACTTTCCAGGACATAGACATGTCTTAAATGGGCAGAAAGCTTAAATTCTTGTTAATCTAACTACGCTGTCCAATTTACAGAGCTATTAGTGAACAAAATACCATGCTATTGTTTGAGGAGAGTGCACAACAACAACAAACTTACCACAGCAACTGGTTTGATACATTCACCTCTGAAGGTAAATAATTACATTTACATTTTAGTCATTTAGCAGACGCTCTTATCCAGAGCGACTTACAGTAGTGAATGCATACATTTCATAGATTATTTTTTTTTGTACTGGCCCCCCGTGGGAATTGAACCCACAACTCTGGCGTTGCAAACACCATGCTCTACCAACTGAGCCACAGGGAAGGCAAATAATGTACTTACATTCAGTAATCTTGCTCTGATTTGTCATCCTAAGAGTCCCAGAGATAAAATGTAGCATAGTTTTGATTGATAAAATCAATTTTATATTCAAATGTAGGAACTGGGTTCAACAGTTTGAACCCCTGCTGTCTCTGGCTCCACACCTACCCCGCCCGGCCATCTAGATGTGTGAAAATTGGTGTATAAGCTAATGATCCATCATGTATGACATTCCTGGGAGTGTGTAAACTTACATTTTGTATTAGCATATAATTTTTGTATGTTCTCTCTAGTTATTTACTTGAAAATGTATCAATTCGGCACATGTTGCAGACTTGATACAAAATACTGTACAGTATTGCAACTCTTCACTGGATCAATCTGAAACTTTGCACACACACTGCTGCCATCTAGTGTCCAAAATCTAAATTGCGCCTAAACTGAAACATTATATTATGGCCTTTCTCTTGCATTTCAAAGATGACGGAACAGAAAAAAATAAGAAATCGCATGTTTTTTTTGTATTATCTTTTACCAGATAAAATGTGTTATTCTCCTTCATTAATTTCTAATTTCCACAAACTTCAAAGTGTTTCCTTTGAAATGGTATCAATAATATGCATATCCTTGCTTCAGGTCTTGAGCTACAGGCAGTTAGATTTGGGTATGTCATTTTAGGCAAATGTTGAAGACAGTGTGATGACATATTCACTGATTAAAACGCACCCGAAAAGTTGATAGCCTACAGTACAGTCGTGGCCAAAAGTTTTGAGAATGACACAAATATTAATTTCCACAAAGTTTGCTGCTTCAGTGTCTTTAGATATTTTTGTCAGATTTTACTATGGAATATTGAAGTATAATTACAAGCATTTCATAAGTGTCAAAGGCTTTTATTGACAATTACATGAAGTTGATACAAAGAGACAATATTTGCAGTGTTGACCCTTCTTTTTCAAGACCTCTGCAATCCGCCCTGGCATGCTGTCAATTAACTTCTGGGCCATATCCTGACTGATGGCAGCCCATTCTTGCATAATCAATGCTTGGAGTTTGTCAGAATTCGTTGTTTTTTTTTTTGTCCACCCGCCTCTTGAGGATTGACCACAAGTTCTCAATGGGATTAAGGTCTGGGGAGTTTCCTGGCCATGGACCCAAAATATCAATGTTTTGTTCCCCGAGCCACTTAGTTATCACTTTTGCCTTATGGCAAGGTGCTCCATCATGCTGGAAAAGGCATTGTTCCTCACCAAAGTGTTCCTGGATGGTTGGGAGAAGTTGCTCTCTGGTACCATTCTTTATTCATGGCTGTGTTCTTAGGCAAAATTGTTAGTGAGCCCATTCCCTTGGCTGAGAAGCAACCCCACACATGAATGGTTTCAGGATGCTTTACTGTTGGCATGACAGAGGACTGATGGTAGCGCTCACCTTGTCTTCTCCGGACAAGCTTTTTTCCGGATGCCCCAAACAATCGGAAAGGGGATTCATCAGAGACAATGACTTTACCCCAGTCTTCAGCTGTCCAATCCCTGTACCTTTTGCAGAATATCAGTCTGTACCTGATGTTTTTCCTGGAGAGAAGTGGCTTCTTTGCTGCCCTTCTTGACACCAGGTCATCCTCCAAAAGTCTTCGCCTCACTGTGCGTGCAGATGCACTCACACCTGCCTGCTGCCATTCCTGAGCAAGCTCTGTACTGGTGGTGCCCCGATCCCGCAGCTGAATCAACTTTAGGAGACGGTCCTGGCGCTTGCTGGACTTTCTTGGGCGCCCTGAAGCCTTCTTCACAACAATTGAACCGCTCTCCTTGAAGTTCTTGATGATCCGATAAATGGTTGATTTAGGTGCAATCTTACTGGCAGCAATATCCTTGCCTGTGAAGCCCTTTTTGTGCAAAGCAATGATGACGGCATGTGTTTCCTTGAAGATAACCATGGTTGACAGAGGAAGAACAATGATTCTAAGCACCACCCTCCTTTTGAAGCTTCCAGTTTGTTATTCGAACTCAATCAGCATGACAGAGTGATCTCCAGCCTTGTACTCGTCAACACTCACACCTGTGTTAACGAGAGAATCACTGACATGATGTCAGCTGGTCCTTTTGTGGCAGGGCTGAAATGCAGTGGAAATGTTTTTGGGGGATTCAGTTCTTGCATGGCAAAGAGGGACTTAATTAATTGCAATTCATCGGATCACTCTTCATAACATTCTGGAGTATATGCAAATTGCCATCATACAAACTGAGGCAGCAGACTTTGAAAATTAATATTTCTCATTCTCAAAACTTTTGGCCACGACTGTACATCTTCATGGTTTCAAAGTGAAATTATTTGGATATGCTAAGTACCAAATTACTCCTTGACTCTATTGTATTTTCACTCAGAATTGATTGATAAGATTCAGAAAAAATGTTTTGTATGCCAATAACAGTATGGTTTGTTGTTGGAAAATGTTGAAACAATGTCGTTGTGTTTGCTGGACATCTACAGACAAAGAGCAATCCTTTGGAGAGTTTAGGAAGTTCACTGTAATCTCAATCAGGTTTTTCTAGCTATAGGGCACAGTAAGTGTAGATCAGAGGAGATGAGTAGGCAAAGAGAGGAGAGGAGATGAGATATCTGCGACCCAAGAATAGTAAAGCACCCTTTACTGGCTCAAACTGCCAACCAATCAGCCTGTTACCAACCCTTGGTAAAAAAAAAAAATGTAAATGGTGTTTGACGAGATACAAAAAAACGGACATTCAGCATGCTTATAAGGAAGGGCACTCAACATGTATGGCACTTATACAAATGACTGATCATTGGCTGAAAGAAATTGATAATAAGAAGATTGTGGGAGCTGTCTTGTTAGCTTTTGATATTATCAATCATCATCTGATGCTGGAAAAATGTATGTGTTATGGCTTTCCATCTCCTGCTATATCGTGGATAGAGAGTTACCTGTCTAGCAGAACACAGAGGGTGTTATTTAATGGAAGCCTCTCCAACATAATCCAGGTAGAGTCAGGCATTCCCCAGGGCAGCTGTATAGGCCCCTTTACTTTTTTCAATCTATACTAATGACCTGCCACTGGCACCGAGTAAGGCCTGTGTGTCTATGTATGCTGTCAGCTACCACAGCAAGTGAAATCTCTGCAACACTTAACAAAGGGCTGCAGTCAGTTTTTTAGAATGGGTGGCAAGAAATAAGCTGCACTCTTAGGGGAAAAAAGGCGCTATCTAGAACCTAAAAGGGTTCTTTGGCTGTCCCCATAAGAGAACCCTTTGAAGAACCCTTTTTGGTTCCAGGTAAAACCTGTTTGGATTCCGTGTAGAATCCGTTCCACATAGGGTTCTACCTGGAACCAAAAAAGGGTTCTACCTGGAACCAAAAAAGGGTTCTACCTGGAACCAAAAAAGGGTTCTACCTGGAACCAAAAAAGGGTTCTACCTGGAACCAAAAAAGGGTTCTACCTGGAACCAAAAGGGTTATCTTATGGGGACAGCCGAATAACCCTTCTGGAACCCTTTTTTCTAAGAGTGTAGTCCTACATATTTTAAAAACTAAAAGCATTGTATTTGGGACAAATCATTCACTACAACCCTAAACCTCTGCTAAATCTTGTAATGAATTATGTGGAAATGGGGCAAGTTGAGGAGACTAAACTGCTTGGCTCAGCCCTGCATTGTAAACTGTCATGGTCAAAATGTATTGATGCAACGGTAGCTAAGATTGGGAGAGATCTGTCCGTAATAAAGTGCTGCTCTGCTTTCTAGACATCGCTATCAACAAAACAAGTCCAACAGGCCCTAGTTTTGTCGCACCTGGACTACTGTCCAGTCATATGGTCAATTGCCACAAAGAGGGACAGAAGCAGCACGGCTGGCCCTTAAATGTTCACGGAGAGCTAACATTAATAACATGCATGTCAATCTCTCCTGCATCACTACTTGTCTTGCGGTTTAAACTACTAGCACACTGCTCAGACACCCATGCATAACCCACAAGACATGCCACCAGAGGTCTCTACACAGTCCCAAAGTCCAGAACAGACCATGGGAAACGCACAGTACTTACACAGAGCCATGGCTATATGGAACTCTATTCCACATCAAGTAACTCATGGAAGCAGTAAAATCAGAGACAAAAAAAACCAGATAAAACTACACCTTATGGAACAGTGCAGCCTGTGAAGAGGCGCTCACAGACACATGCACTCTACACACACTTACATTGTAATATTGTTATATTGCTGTATTATGGATGTTGTATTGTAGATATGTTGTGGTAGAGTAGTGTGTAATAATGTGTTGTGTGATGTATGGTTTTATTTGGTATGTAATTGCCTTAATCTTGTTTGGAACACAGGAAGAGTCACTGCTGCAGGGCAGCAGCTAATGGTGAACCGTAATTAAATACAAATCCTTGTGGAGTTGTGGAGGTCCGTCCTATGAATATTTCATGCAAATGAAGGGTGGTCGGCTCACCAGAGTGGAACACTTTATATTGGAAGTGACTCCCTCATCTGATTATGATTGTTATTCAAATGTCACCATTACCATGCTATCCTGCTTGCCACCTTTCTCGCCATCTCAATCTTACCCCTTCAAAAAATGATTTGGATGTAAATGGCCTGGTAATTTCTTGAGATCAGGAAATGTTGTTTCACCTGGTATTTTTTTATTTTCTTATCTATTTATTTGCTTCTGTTTCCCTGAAAGATTTAGCTCTTGCCACTTTTAAAACATGCAAATGCATACTGCTGATTGTCAATCATGATCTTCAAGAACATTTTATCTCTTGTGCTCTCTCTCTCTCTCTCTCTCTCTCTCTCTCGTCATACTCATCTTTGAGCTCACAATAAATTAACAATGTGCTATAAATCGTACTCTTTAACACCGCAATTTATCCAGGAAAGCAATTTATAAAAAATAATATTGATCAAAAACAATGTCAATAACCGCAAGGTGTACTTGATCATGCATGATTAGCGCAGGAGTTGTTCAAGTGAGGCTATAACAGTGTTGTGGATTGACATTGCTTCTACCCCCCCCCCCCCCCCCCATCTTGCCAAAGGTGTAAGTGTAACCTCCATGCTGGCCAGTGTACCTTTCGGGAGGGCAGCCTGCAGTGTGACTGTGAGCACAATACTACGGGCCAGGACTGCACTCGCTGTGAGAGGGGCTTCAAAGCCAAGTCATGGAAACCTGGATCCTACTTACCCACCCCCAACGGATCCCCCAATATCTGTACGTAGCCGACAGCTATACACTTCAAACATCATATTATACCAAAAATACTGTACCAGGAATGTTACTTGATGGATGAAGTAATGGCTGAAAAATGATTTGGGCCATCTGCTCTATATAGCCACAGAGTGGTGCAGCCGAAGCTGTCACATTTCACAGGAGAGAAGTCCGTTAGCATGAGGAATCCTACAGATGTACACTGACACTGTATGCAGAAGCACCCTATTCTATACACAAACTATAGCGGGAATGGTGGCTTGCCGCTTCCAATGACAGATTTGGTGCCTGATGTTCTGTACATTAAGCACTGAAAGCTGAAAAGCCTTCATCTCTTTAAAAAAAATTATTTATATAAATAAAGACACTGATTCTCAAAAATAAATGAGTAAATCTCCATTTGTTTCTCTCACTCTCTCTCTTTCTCTGTCTGTCAGGTGAGGCTGCTGGGACTCTTGGCAGTAAGTAACAATCCTAATCAAACGGGATAGAGCTTGTTATCATTTCTTTTTCATTCTCTGTTCGTATGCCATACTTAAAAAAAATCTTATTTATTGTCTATCATATTATATAATTTATGTCTCTCCCCTCTGGTGTTGCGGTGGGTCCCTTCATGGTAATCACGATGATCACACTCACAACACATTTTTCCACAGTTTTTTATCCCTCAGTGCCGGTCTATAATTCAAATGGGGGGGAGGGGATTCAAAGTGTTTCAGTGTAACAGGTTTTGTAGATGAGGGCTAGCCCAAGGACATGGTGTGAGAGGGACTGTGAGTGTATGGGGGTTCTGTGCAGACCTAAAGATGGAAGATCTTCATTTAAGCCAGATTGCTACAGCAGGACAATAATGCTACAACAACAGGAAATGTAAATTATTATATGAATCATAATTAATGGACATTTTTGTAGGGGTTGATACAGTTTTTGTAAGGAAAAACCAAGTCTGAAATTTCAAAGGAAATTTAACTTCAGAAGCCTTTTAAACCTCAAATGCACTATAAGTTTTACATTTCCTGAAAGCTTTCCTGCAACAGGGTGATCAAATTAAGATCGTACATCTGTATAAGAGATGCTGTACAGCCACAGCTGTGGTGGTGTAACCATATTGTTGAAAGCAAGGTGTTCTCCACAACGGCCAAACAAGTGATGGCTCTGTACATGTCTGTGGCAAGCGCAATCACATAATGGGTTGATTTGATGGTATATCCATGATCTGGATATTCCCATGTTAGTGCATCTGTTGATATAATCTGACTGTTTCTTTCTACCTTCTTGGTGTTGTGCCCTCTCAGCCCCCACAACAGTCCAGCCCCCGCCAACAACCACACCTGCGTTGGCAACTACAGCCAATCCACCCACAGACCAACTGCCCACAGTTACCACTAGTATAGAAGGTGGGAGAGCAACTATGGTTGGAGTGTCTGACAGCCAGGCAGAGTGCCTGTCTAAAAGGAACATAGGCTGCATCCAAAATGGAACCCTATTCCCTATATAGTGCACTACTACTACAGAATCCTATGGGCCCTGGTAAAAAGTAGTGCACTATGGGCCCGATTCAGACTTAGGAAATGTACGCCTTTCCTACTCTTCTCAGAAGTTGGTATTCAGACGTACCTTTTGTAGCTGCGTAACAGGCTTTTCAGGCGTGGTTCCCTTGCGTACTCTGAATGAATTGAATTAAACTGCTGAAAACCTCCCACTTGCTGGCCAATATAATTTCTAGTGGAGTTTTCATTCAATTAGGTTTTCAGTACATTTATCTAAATCCATCCATTTAATATGGGGTAGCCTACCTTAGTTAGAAAATATACAGGAAAACATTTCAGAATATTACGGATCAAATGTAGGCCTAAATGCATATTCGTCTCCTTTCAGCACCAATTGGTAGATTTCCAAATATTATTATTTATAAAATAATATTTATATTATTTAGGGTTAGCAAAGTATTTATGAATAAAAAAAAAAAAAAATGGAGAGCCTTCATGCACTAAATATATTGGTAAATCAAAAATACAGTGGTTTGATTCATCCATAAAGTTGCCATATTCAATTGTTCAGTCCATTAATTATTGGACGGTGAGAAAGTATACAATAGGGGTTGAACGATAGTCCTAGAAATCTACCCTAATAATCCTCACTAATCATGAAACTGTGATGACAATGGTTCAGTCGTTGTGAACCGTGCACCAGGATCCATGTTTAAACTGCTATGTATGGTCTGCATTCCATAATGATTCAAATAGGTTATATTGTTCCATATTATTGCACAACTTGTAATACGTTAGCCACTATTGCTAGCAATCCTCAGAAACAACCACACAAACGTGACAGAGGAAAGAAAGGTAAACTAACCATGTACAGTGAGGGAAAAAAAGTATTTGATCCCCTGCTGATTTTGTACGTTTGCCCACTGACAAAGAAATGATCAGTCTATAATTTTAATGGTAGGTTTATTTGAACAGTGAGAGACAGAATAACAACAACAAAATCCAGAAAAACGCATGTCAAAAATGTTGTAAATTGATTTGCATTTTAATGAGGGAAATAAGTATTTGACCCCCTCTCAATCAGAAAGATTTCTGGCTCCCAGGTGTCTTTTATACAGGTAACGAGCTGAGATTAGGAGCACACTCTTAAAGGGAGTGCTCCTAATCTCAGCTTGTTACCTGTATAAAAGACACCTGTCCACAGAAGCAATCAATCAATCAGATTCCAAACTCTCCACCATGGCCAAGACCAAAGAGCTCTCCAAGGATGTCAGGGACAAGATTGTAGACCTACGCAAGGCTGGAATGGGCTACAAGACCATCGCCAAGCAGCTTGGTGAGAAGGTGACAACAGTTGGTGCGATTATTCGCAAATGGAAGAAACACAAAAGAACTGTCAATCTCCCTCGGCCTGGAGCTCCATGCAAGATCTCACCTCGTGGAGTTGCAATGATCATGAGAACGGTGAGGAATCAGCCCAGAACTACACGGGGGGATCTTGTCAATGATCTCAAGGCAGCTGGGACCATAGTCACCAAGAAAACAATTGGTAACACACTACGCCGTGAAGGACTGAAATCCTGCAGCGCCCGCAAGGTCCCCCTGCTCAAGAAAGCACATATACATGCCCGTCTGAAGTTTTCCAATGAACATCTGAATGATTCAGAGGACAACTGGTGAAAGTGTTGTGGTCAGATGAAACCAAAATGGAGCTCTTTGGCATCAACTCAACTCGCTGTGTTTGGAGGAGGAGGAATGCTGCCTATGACCCCAAGAACAACATCCCCACCGTCAAACATGGAGGTGGAAACATTATGCTTTGGGGGTGTTTTTCTGCTAAGGGGACAGGACAACTTCACCGTATCAAAGGGATGATGGACGGGGCCATGTACCGTCAAATCTTGGGTGAGAACCTCCTAACCCTCAGCCAGGGCATTGAAAATGGGTCATGGATGGGTATTCCAGCATGACAATGACCCAAAACACACGGCCAAGGCAACAAAGGAGAGGCTCAAGAAAATGCACATTAAGGTCCTGGAGTGGCCTAGCCAGTCTCCAGACCTTAATCCCATAGAAAATCTGTGGAGGGAGCTGAAGGTTCGAGTTGCCAAACGTCAGCCTCGAAACCTTAATGACTTGGAGAAGATCTGCAAAGAGGAGTGGGACAAAATCCCTCCTGAGATGTGTGCAAAGCTGGTGGCCAACAACAAGAAACGTCTGACCTTTGTGATTGCCAACAAGGGTTTTGCCACCAAGTACTACGTCATGTTTTGCAGAGGGGTCAAATACTTATTTCCCTCATTAAAATGCAAATAATTTTATAACATTTTTGACATTCGTTTTTCTGGATTTTTTGTTGTTGTTATTCGGTCTCTCACTGTTCAAATAAATCTACCATTAAAATTATAGACTGATCATTTCTTTGTCAGTGGGCAAACGTACAAAATCAGCAGGGGATCAAATACTTTTTTCCCTCACTGTAATAGAATATAAGGAAACTAACACTAAAGTCAGTGACAGTTATAAATGTATGTTGGTATAGCTGACGGTGGCTACCGATAATGGCTAGTATTTCTATTTTAAATACAGTGAAAAGTTTGGGGATTTATAAAAAATCATGAATCAACTTGGTAGGTTTGGCGCTACACTGTCATTTGCGATAGGCTACAGAAGCCTATTGCTTGGGTCTCCACATTTCATAAGTTATAAGGCCAGCATTTTATAAACTTCACTGTGGAAAAGGTGATATGTTGATATTCTTCAGTTTGCCACCATGTGACTGGTTTCACATTAATCTCCAGTGATCATATGGTCAAATGGATCTAAAACAATTGTCATCTAAATTTTCAATCCCCTTACCCAAATAGATTACTAATTTACCTAGCTCTTATTAATAGCTCTTATCAAGTTGTAAAATACTGTGCATGGAGAATGATGTTATTTCTATCTGAAAAAATTATGTAGATGATGTTCCACTTGGAACCAACAGGTTGCTCGACCTTATTCATAATTTCATCGTGCGTAAAGGTGGTGGAGTGATGAGGGAATTTAAGTCAAGGTCAGAATATGTTGTATCTGTAGACACACCTTGATCTGTTTGATCTAATCCCCCAACGAATAGTGAGGTGAATAGCATGCTATTCTCATGCCTGTTCAAGATCAGACTACACGTTGAGAGAAAATCGCATTAAAAAAGCAATTACGTTCCATTTAAGCGCACTTACTTTAACTCGGGTATATGACAGACACAAGGTGCCATTTCAGACGCACACAGCCTGAGAGCTCATCAACCTCCATTTAAATTTAAGTCATTTAGCAGATGCTCTTATCCAGAGCGACTTACAAATTGGTGCATTCACCTTATGATATCCAGTGGAACAACCACTTTACAATAGTGTATCTAAATCTTTTAAGGGGGGGGGGGGGGGTTAGAAGGATTACTTTATCCTATCCTAGGTATTCCTTAAAGAGGTGGGGTTTCAGGTGTCTCCGGAGGTGGTGATTGACTCCACTGTCCTGGCGTCGTGAGGGAGCTTGTTCCACCATAGGGGTGCCAGAGCAGCGAACAGTTTTGACTGGGCTGAGTCGGGAACTGTGCTTCCTCAGAAGTAGGGGGGCCAGCAGGCCAGAGGTGGATGAGCGCAGTGCCCTCGTTTGGGTGTAGGGACTGATCAGAGCCTGAAGGTACGGAGGTGCCGTTCCCCTCACGGCTCCGTAGGCAAGCACCATGGTCTTGTAGCGGATGCGAGCTTCAACTGGAAGCCAGTGGAGAGAGCGGAGGAGCGGGGTGACGTGAGAGAACTTGGGAAGGTTGAACACCAGACGGGCTGCGGCGTTCTGGATGAGTTGTAGGGGTTTAATGGCACAGGCAGGGAGCCCAGCCAACAGCGAGTTGCAGTAATCCAGACGGGAGATGACAAGTGCCTGGATTAGGACCTGCGCCGCTTCCTGTGTAAGGCAGGGTCGTACTCTGCGAATGTTGTATAGCATGAACCTACAGGATCGGGTCACCGACTTGATGTTAGTGGAGAACGACAGGGTGTTGTCCAGGGTCACGCCAAGGTTCTTAGCAATCTGGGAGGAGGACAGAATGGAGTTGTCAACCGTGATGGCGAGATCATGGAACGGGCAGTCCTTCCCCGGGAGGAAAAGCAGCTCCGTCTTGCTGAGGTTCAGCTTGAGGTGGTGATCCGTCATCCACACTGATATGTCTGCCAGACATGCAGAGATGCGATTCGCCACCTGGTTATCAGAAGGGGGAAAGGAGAAGATTAATTGTGTGTCGTCTGCATAGCAATGATAGGAGAGACCATGTGAGGATATGACAGAGCCAAGTGACTTGGTGTATAGCGAGAATAGGAGAGGGCCTAGAACAGAGCCCTGGGGGACACCAGTGGTGAGAGCACGTGGTGCGGAGACAGATTCTCGCCACGCCACCTGGTAGGAGCGACCTGTCAGGTAGGACGCAATTCAAGCGTGGGCCGCGCCGGAGATGCCCAACTCGGAGAGGGTGGAGAGGAGGATCTGATGGTTCACAGTATCAAAGGCAGCAGATGGGTCTAAAAGGATGAGAGCAGAGGAGAGAGAGTTAGCTTTAGCAGTGCGGAGAGCCTCCGTGACACAGAGAAGAGCAGTCTCAGTTGAATGACCAGTCTTGAAACCTGACTGATTTGGATCAAGAAGGTCATTCTGAGAGAGATAGCAAGAGAGCTGGCCAAGGACGGCACATTCAAGAGTTTTGGAGAGAAAAGAAAGAAGGGATACTGGTCTGTAGTTGTTGACATCGGAGGGATCGAGTGTAGGTTTTTTCAGAAGGGGTGCAACTCTCGCTCTCTTGAAGACGGAAGGGACGTAGCCAGCGGTCAAGGATGAGTTGATGAGCGAGGTGAGGTAAGGGAGAAGGTCTCCAGAAATGGTCTGGAGAAGAGAGGAGGGGATAGGGTCAAGCGGGCAGGTTGTTGGGCGGCCGGCCGTCACAAGACGTGAGATTTCATCTGGAGAGAGAGGGGAGAAAGAGGTCAAAGCACAGGGTAGGGCAGTGTGAGCAGGACCAGCGGTGTCGTTTGACTTAACAAACGAGGATCGGATGTCGTCGACCTTCTTTTCAAAATGGTTGACGAAGTCATCCGCAGAGAGGGGGGGGGGGGGGAAGGAGGATTCAGAAGGTGGCAAAGAGCTTCCTAGGGTTAGAGGCAGATCCTTGGAATTTAGAGTGGTAGAAAGTGGCTTTAGCAGCAGAAACAGAAGAGGAAAATGTAAAGAGGAGGGAGTGAAAGGATGCCAGGTCCGCAGGGAGGCGAGTTTTCCTCCATTTCCGCTCAGCTGCCCGGAGCCCTGTTCTGTGAGCTCACAATGAGTCGTCGAGCCACGGAGCAGGAGGGGAGGACCGAGCCGGCCTGGAGGATAGGGGGCATAGAGAGTCAAAGGATGCAGAAAGGGAGGAGAGGAGGGTTGAGGAGGCAGAATCAGGAGATAGGTTGGAGAAGGTTTGAGCAGAGGGAAGAGATGATAGGATGGAAGAGGAGAGAGTAGCGGGAGAGAGAGAGCGACGGTTGCGATGGCGCAATACCATCCGAGTAGGGGCAGAGTGAGAAGTGTTGGAGGAGAGCGAGAGGGAAAAGGATACAAGGTAGTGGTCGGAGACTTGGAGGGGAGTTGCAATGAGATTAGTGGAAGAACAGCATCTAGTAAAGATGAGGTCAAGCGTATTGCCTGCCTTGTGAGTAGGGGGGAAGGTGAGAGGGTGAGGTCAAAAGAGGAGAGGAGTGGAAAGGAGGCAGAGAGGAATGAGTCAAAGGTAGACGTGGGGAGGTTAAAGTCACCCAGAACTGTGAGAGGTGAGCCATCCTCAGGAAAGGAACTTATCAAGGCGTCAAGCTCATTGATGAACTCTCCAAGGGAACCTGGAGGGCGATAAATGATAAGGATGTTAAGCTTGAAAGGGCTGGTAACTGTGACAGCATGGAATTCAAAGGAGGAGATAGACAGATGGGTCGGGGGAGAAGAGAGAATGTCCACTTGGGAGAGATGAGGATTCCAGTGCCACCACCCCGCTGGCCAGATGCTCTCGGGGTATGCGAGAACACGTGGTCAGACGAGGAGAGAGCAGTAGGAGTAGCAGTGTTATCTGTGGTAATCCATGTTTCAGTCAGCGCCAAGAAGTCGAGAGACTGGAGGGTAGCATAGGCTGAGATGAACTCTGCCTTGTTGGCCGCAGACCGGCAGTTCCAGAGGCTGCCAGAGACCTGGAACTCCACTTGTGTTGTGCGCGCGGGGGCCACCAGGTGAGTGGCAGCGGCCACGCGGTGTGAAGCATTTGTATGGCCTGTGCAGAGGGGAGAGAACAGGGATAGACAGACACATAGTTGACACGCTACAGAAGAGGCTACGCTAATGCAAAGGAGATTGGAATGACAAGTGGACTACACGTCTCGAATGTTCAGAAAGTTAAGCTTACGTTGCAAAATCTTATTGACTAAAATGACTAAAATGATACAGTACTGCTGGCTGGTTAAGTAGGCTAGCTAGCAGTGGCTGCGTTGTTGACTTTGTTTGAAACTGTAGCTGGCTAGGTAACCTCGATAGTTTCAGTACTACACCTTTATCATGATACAAAGGCAACTATGTAGCTAGCTAACATAACACTAATCAAGACGTTCCTTTGTAATGTATTTAGTTTCTACAATGCTGCTCGTCGGTAAAAGTTGGCTAGGTTTGGAAAATGCCGTCGCGGAGGACGAAAATAGCTGGCTAGCTAACCCCGATAATTACTCTAAAACTACACAATTATCTTAGATACAAAGACAGCAAAGACAACTATGTAGCTAGCTAACACTACACTAATCAAATTGTTCCGTTGTTCCTGCCTCCTATTGACTTTTAAACCAGAGTACATTTACCAAAGCAGCACATACAGTAGAATGTGTCCCCGGTGCATTCCTGATGACCAGAAAATGTGTTGTACCGCAAAGCTGAAAGGGAAGTATACTATAGTGTTGACGTAGCACAAAGGCAAAGGAGAAGAGGAGTTGATGAATCTTGGTCATTTAGGTTGTAGTAGTAAAGTGGCTGAGTATGAGTGTTGTATATCTCACCCATAGTTTTTACCAACCCCACTACAGTAGTTTGTGATGCATACTGGAAAGAATAGAACATATTCATATCTGCATGTGTGTTGTGTTATCAGAGGAGTAAAGATGTCGTTATTTGTAGTAAACATTTTCTGTGCGTGTCTGTCTGTGTGTGTTTGTGTGATGGTTTGCATTCATGCACATTTCTGTTTGTATTTGTATGCATTCATTTCTGTGTGTGCGTGTGAGAGAGAGAATTTGTGCTGAATTATACTTCCATAGAACTGGATCTCCCATAATGCCAGGCTGGACACAGGCCTAGTCATTTCTGACGCGTGCGTGCGTGCGTGCGTGCGTGCGTGCGTGCGTGCAGCTCAGTAGATTGGAACCACCTCATGGCTCTGTCTACTGCCGTGAAGTGACAAACTCTCACAGGCGCTGAGTGTGAGAGTTTTTACAGCGTGTGTTCCCTGTCAGTAGTGACTTCAAAACCTCACAAGTGAAAATGTCAAATTCAACAATACACTTGCACAGAAGAAATCTTTTAGTTTAGCTGTCTAAAAATAGAAAAATTCTAGGCTAGTTTGTAGAGTGTAGTAAAGTCTAAGGACAATCCCCACGGGAACAGCATAGGACAGGATACTGTACTGTGATTACGCCAGCTACTGTCCATTGGGAAAGTGATATGGTGTTAACAGTGGAGAACTTCAGGATCAGTTGGCCATTTAGCTTTCACTGAAATGGGTCTTTCTAATGTCAAGGGCTCATAGTTGTACTCTGAGATGTTTAAAATGTTCATGATAGCTTGAACTATTCTAAGCTCATGGGAGGAAATTTGTAATTTTTTTATTTCATAATTGGAAACCTATAGACACGTACATTAACGCAGAGGCTTTACCGGGGTTAAAGCCCAGGCCAGTGGGGGGCCGAAGAGGCAGGAAAACAAAACATTTAAAGGATAGACATTTCTATGGTTGGTTGCGGCTGTTGGTTTGCCTTTTGCAGATTTCAAAATACAATTGCTGGAAAAACACCGTTTGGTGTTTTGGGGCTATAAAAAAAACAAAGCCCTGGGGTCCAAAGATTTCTTAATCCGGCCCTGGTCATGTCTCCCCCCATTTGTCCTGATGAATTATGGAATATGCTCAATATCAATACTCAAAAGGAAAGGTAATCCATGTTTATTTTTAAGCACCTTGCTCCGATACCTTTCTCTGTGGTGACACAAATCAAATTAAACTTTATTTGTCACATGCGCCGAATACAACAAGTGTAGACTTTACCGTGAAATGCTTACTTACAAGCCCTTAACCAACAGTGCAGTTCAAGAAGAAGAACATATTTACCAAGTAGACTAAAATAAAAAGGAATAATAAAAAGGAACACAATAACAATAACGAGGCTATATACAGGAGGCACCGGTACCGAGTCAGTGTACAGGGGTACAGGCTAGTTGAGGTAATCTGTACATGTAGGTGGGGGCGAAGTGACTATGCATAGGTAACAAACAAACAGCGAGTAGCAGCAGTGTACAAGAGGGGGGGTGGGGTGTGTCAATGTAAATTGTCCCATGGCGATTTTTGGGTGACTGAAGTCTCTAACATTTTATGGGCTTTCCTCTGACACCGCCTATTATATAGGTCCTGGATGGCAGGAAGCTTGGCCCCAGTGATGTACTGGGCCGTTCGCACTACCCTCTGTAGCGACTTATGGTCAGATGCCGAGCAGTTGCCATACCAGGCGGTGATGCAACCGGTCAGGATGCTCTCAATGGTGCAGCTGCAGAACCTTTGGAGGATCAGGGGGGCCCATGCCAAGTCTTTTCAGTCTCCTGAGGGGGAAAAGGTTTTGTCGTACCCTCTTCACGACTATCTTGGTATGTTTGGACCATGATAGTTCGTGGTAATGTGGACAGCAAGGAACTTGAAACTCCTGACCCACTCCACTACAGCCCCGTCGATGTTAATGGGGGCCTGTTCGGCCCGTCTTTTACTGTAGTCCACAATCATCTCCTTTTGTCTTGCTCACATTGAGGGAGAGGTTGATGTCCTGGCACCACACTGCCAGTTCTCATCAGGAAGTCCAGGATCCAGTTGCAGAGGGAGGTGTTTAGTCCCAGAGTCCTTAGCTTAGTGATAAGCTTCGTGAGCACTATGGTGTTGAACGCTAAGCTGTAGTCGATGAACAGCGTTCTCACATAGGTGTTCCTTTGTGGTGAGAAAGGGCGGTGTGGAGTGCGATTGAGATTGCGTCATCTGTGGACCTGTTGGGGTGGTATGCGAATTGGTGTGGGTCTAGGGTGTCCGGGAGGATGCTGTTGATGTGAGCCATGACCAGCCTCTCAAAGCACTTCCTGGCTACCGACGTGAGTGCCATGGGGCGGTAATCATTTAGGCACGTTACCTTCGCTTCCTTGGGCACAGGGACTATGGTGGTCTGCTTGAAACATGTAGACATTCGACTCGATCAAGGAGAGGTTGAAAATGTCAGTGAAGACACTTGACAGTTGGTCCGCGCATGCTTTGAGTAAGCGTCCTGGTAATCCGTCTGGCCCAGCGGCTTTGTGAATGTTGACCTGTTTAAAGGTTTTGTTCACATCGGCTACCGAGATCGTTATCACACAGTCATCCAGAACAGCTGGTGCTCTTGTGCATGCTTCAGTGCTGCTTGCCTCGAAGCGAGCATTAAAGGCATTTAGCTCATCTGGTAGGCTCGCGTCACTGGGCAGCTCGTGTCTGGGTTTCCCTTTGTAGTCCGTAATAGTTTTCAAGCCCTGCCACATCCGACGAGCGTCAGAGCTGGTGTAGTAGGATTCAATCTTAATCCTGTATTGACACTTTTTGCTTGCTTGATGGTTCGTCTGAGGGAATAGCAGGATTTCTCATAAGCGCCCTGATTAGTCTCCCGCTCCTTGAAAGCGGCAGCTCTAGCCTTTAGCTCGATGTGGATGTTGCCTATAATCCATGGCTTCTGGCTGGGGTATGTACGTACAGTCACTGTGGGGACGATGTCATCGATTCACTTATTGATGAAGCCGATGACTGAGGTGGTGTATTCCTCAATGCCATTGGATGAATCCCGGAACATATACCAGTCTGTGCTAGCAAAACAGTCCTGTAATGTAGCATCTGCATCATCTGACCACTTCCGTATTGAGCGAGTCACTGGTACTTCCTGCTTTAGTTTTTGCTTGTAAGCAGGAATCAGAAGGATAGAATTGTGGTCAGATTTGCCAAATGGAGGGCGGGGTAGAGCTTTGTATGCATCTCTGTGTGTGGAGTAAAGGTGGCCTAGGAATTTGTTTCTCCTGGTTGCACAAAAATTTGGTAAAACTTATTTAAGTTTGCCTGCATTAAAGTCATCGGCCACTAGGGGCGCCGCTTCTGGATGAGCATTTTCTTCTTTGCTTATGGCCTTATAGAGTTGGTTGAGAGCTGTCTGAGGGCCAGCTTCACTTTGTGGTGATAAATAGATGGGTATGAATAATAAAGATGAGAACTCTCTTGGTAGATAGTGTGGTCTACAGCTGATCATAAGGTACTCTACCTCAGGTGAGCAATACCTTGAGACTTCTTTAATATTAGACCTAGCGCACCAGCTGTTATTGACAAAAAGACACACGCCCCCGCCCCTCGTCTTACCAGAGGTAGCATCTCTGTTCTGCCGGTGCATGGAAAATCCCGCCAGCTCTATATTGTCCATTTCTTTGTTCAGCCACTTCTCGGTGAACATAAGATGTTAGTTTCACGCAAAAGGCGTGGATCTGGGCCTGTTCCAGTGAAAGCAAGATATCCTTCTCGTCGGACTCGTTAACTTCTATGGGCAAGCGTCCCACCTACTCAACAGCCAGTGTAATCCCGTGGCGCGTTATTCAAATACCTCAAAAATGCAAAAACGTCAATTTTTCAAACATATGACTATTTTACACCATTTTAAAGACAAGACTCTCGTTAATCTAACCACACTGTCCGATTTCAAAAAGGCTTTACAACGAAAGCAAAACATTAGATTGTCAGCAGAGTACCCAGCCAGAAATAATCAGACACCCATTTTTCAAGCTAGCATATAATGTCACATAAACCCAAACCACAGCTAAATGCAGCACTAACCTTTGATGATCTTCATCCGATGACAACCCTAGGACATTATGTTATACAATACATGCATGTTTTGTTCAATCAAGTTCATATTTATATCAAAACCAGCTTTTTACATTAGCATGTGACTAGCATGTGACTAGCATTCCCACCGAACACTGCCGGTGAATTTACTAAATTACTCACGATAAACGTTCACAAAAAGCATAACAATTATTTTAAGAATTATAGATACAGAACTCCTCTATGCACTCGATATGTCCGATTTTAAAATAGCTTTTCGGTGAAAGCACATTTTGCAATATTCTCAGTAGATAGCCCGGCATCATTCTCAGTAGATAGCCTGGGCTAGCTATTTAGACACCCAGCAAGTTTAGCACTCACCAAAGTCAGATTTACTATAAGAAAAATGTTATTACCTTTGCTGTTCTTCGTCAGAATGCACTCCCAGGACTTCTACTTCAATAACAAATGTTGGTTTGGTCCCAAATAATCCATTGTTATATCCAAATAGCGGCGTTTTGTTCGTGCGTTCAAGACACTATCCGAAAGGGTAAATAAGGGTGACGAGCATGGCGCATTTCGTGACAAAAAATGTCTAAATATTCCATTACCGTACTTCGAAGCATGTCAACCGCTGTTTAAAATAAATTTTTATGCAATTTTTCTCGTTAAAAAAGCGATAATATTCCGACCGGGAAAGCCTGTATACGTACAAAGAGAGAGAAAATAAATACATCTCGTGCACGAGCGTGAGTCTCAGAGTACTCTGACCAGCCACTATCCAAACGCGATAATGTGTTCCAGCCAGAGGCTGCTGTCGTGACGTTGTGTTAGTTAATGTGACGACTGTTGCTCATCGAATGATTAACGGTTTATAATTGCGTGATTAAATGAATTAAGCAATGAATCAAGCAATTATTAACTCATTAACCTGGGGCACCATGGGAACATTATTTTGATTGAGTTTCTATTTCCCAAATTAACTCAAAGGATATCAGAATATCGATTTTACAACAGTCGCTAAATTAATCAACCTCTTGTCTCATGTCTGAACGTCGCATAATCCGGGAATCTGCACGGACCCGGGTCCCACCAATGAGTTTACCACACCAATCTTAGTTGATTATTTATTTACTAGCAAGCTAAAATGATGATAAAAATACACATACACAAAACACAGTCTAGCTACTGATTAGGACCAACACACTATGGCACGTGTTACCCAAAATGGGGATTTAAAAGAGAGAGAAACCAAGAAAGTACACGAGAGAAATATACATTTGTTTCATTTGTCAGCCATGCTTATTTAAACCTAGCCTTGCCCCGAACTGCCGCTCTTATGGGTCAGAATATAATGATGTAATTACGTGTCTTCTCAATGACGCACTTCTCCGGCGCAACTCTCTGGTTGTCCTCACGATGTCAGTGTCCTTCTTGGCTTAGGGGTCTGATCCCTCGCCCTTGATCTGAAAGGGGTCTTCTGAGGACAGACAGCTCTGTAGCTCAGAGCTCACAGCTTCGGACTCGAACGGTGTAGATACCACTATTCAATGGAGAGTGGAGGCTGGGTGGTTCTGCTTGAATTCACCCGCTTAGACACAGCTACTCGTCCGTAGCTCGTGTAGAAAAAGATTTCTTTGTCTTCAACCTTGTGTTTCGTTTTGGGGTTCGTTGACTTTGTTAGACCTTCGCTGCAGCTTGGGGTCAATTAGTCTCCTATGTTAATTCTTCACTCTCCTGTCTTATACCCTCGGGTCAGAAGTGGGCGTAACCGCCTTTAGGGCAATTCTCTGGGCGGACCAAGTTAAGGGGCAAGGCCTAGATTTGACTAAAATCCTATTTAGGACACTACCTTCACATCTCATCTTTACCAAAACATTCTCTTTGATTTGGATATTTTCCACACAACGTACAATGTATAAACATCAGGCATATACTGGGAAAACTCTTAAAGGTACAATGTTTTCATAATAACGTCATCTCTTAACCTTTAATAATAATTCAAAAGTTACATACATTTTCATATTCCACCTCTCGTCATAACAGGTTAAAGGAAAATGTTTCTTCCAGTCCGCGGTGAGTAATCGCTTTTCTGATGTCCAGAAGTTATTTTCGGTCATAAGAAACAGTAGCAGCAACATTATGTACACAATAAGTTAAAGGATCAGAGGGAGATTTCATATGGTTTAAGCCAGTTTGCTACAGCAGAAAATGTATCCTGCAACAACAGGAAATGTGGATTATAATGGACATTTTTTGTAGGGGTTGATAAATAGACTACAAGTTTGCATTTCCTACTGTGCAGGAAAATTCGCAGCAACAAAACAGTGATCAAATTAAGATGCTACATCTGTACCTAGTAGACGATTAAGAATTTTCTCAAAATTAATGGTATGAGAGTAGATTCTACTCTACATCCACCTACGATGCTTGGCAGTCATATTTTTTTCTCCAAATTAATTCGAAATGCTTGTTCATTAGACAATTCTCACTTGTTTGTTAAAGTACAAAGGCAGCCTTTTCTTGACTTGGAGGGCTGATCTATGAACAGTTTTGATTATTTTTTATTATAAAATCTAGAGTCGATTGCGTGTAAGTAACATAATAAAAAAGTCCCCATTAAAATCTGTCAGTTTGAACTAGAGACCTGTTTATTTATTTTTTTAATAGGATGCGTCTAAATTCACAGCATCCGCCGATATCGCACTTCCGCATCTGCGGTGAAAGGTGGCAGAGCTAGAGAGGTGTTTTGTCAATCCATGAGACATCCCGAAAATCGACCTTCTCACGAAAACGCATGTAGCGTCCGAACGGTTTCACCTACAAACTATTATGACCACTCTATGGAAAGGGGAGACTCTCACGAACACGATGTTGGTATCCGTTTTCCGCAAGTGTCACGGGAGTCGTCTGAAGGTAACCGGAACCGGTTTTAAAGGATGAAGGTGGCACGCCCTGATCTGTTATACCTGTCCTTGTGCTTGTCTCCACCCCCCTCCAGGTGTGGCCCATCTTCCCCACTTATTCCCTTATTCCCTGTGTTTTCTGTCGTTCGTTTCTGTCTGTCGTTCGTTCGTCTTGTTTGTCAGGTCAACCAGTGTTGTATCTCAGCTGCTGCTTTTCCCTAGTCTCTCTTCTCGCCCTTCTGGTTTTGACCATTGCCTGTCCTGACTCTGAGCCAGCCTGCCTGATCTCTTTGCCTGCCCCTGAGCCTTCCTGCCGTCTGGTGCCTTTGCCCCTACTCTGGATTACTGACCCCTGCCTGCCTTGACCTGTCGTTTGCCTGCCCCTGTTGTTGTAATAAACATTGTTACTTCAACACAGTCTGCACTTGGGTCTTACCTGAAACGTGATAGAAGGTAGTTTTGTGCCTACCCAAAAAAGGGTTTAAATGTGTAAAAATATACTGTGTGTGTGTGTGTGTGTGTGTGTGTGTGTGTGTGTGTGTGTGTATATACATACAGTGGGGAGAACAAGTATTTGATACACTGCCGATTTCAGGTTTTCCTACTTACAAAGCATGTAGAGGTCTGTCATTTTTATCATAGGTACACTTGAACTGTGAGAGACAGAATCTAAAACAAAAATCCAGAAAATCACATTGTATGATTTTTAAGTAATTAATTTGCATTTTATTGCATGACATAAGTATTTGATACATCAGAAAAGCAGAACTTAATACTTGGTACAGAAACCTTTGTTTGCAATTACAGAGATCATACGTTTCCTGTAGTTCTTGACCAGGTTTGCACACACTGCAGCAGGGATTTTGGCCCACTCCTCCATACAGACCTTCTCCAGATCTTTCAGATTTCGGGGCTGTCGCTGGGCAATACGGACTTTCAGCTCCCTCCAAAGATTTTCTATTGGGTTCAGGTCTGGAGACTGGTTAGGCCACTCCAGGACATTTACATTTACATTTTAGTCATTTAGCAGACGCTCTTATCCAGAGCGACTTACAAATTGGTGCATTCACCTATAATATCCAGTGGAACAACCACTTTACAATAGTGCATCTAAATCTTTTAAGGGGGGGGTTAGAAGGATTACTTTATCCTATCCCAGGTATTCCTTGAAGAGGTGGGGTTTCAGGTGTCTCCGGAAGGTGGTGATTGACTCCGCTGTCCTGGCGTCGTGAGGGAGCTTGTTCCACCATTGGGGTGCCAGAGCAGCGAACAGTTTTGACTGGGCTGAGCGGGAACTGTGCTTCCTCAGGTAGGGAGGCGAGCAGGCCAGAGGTGGATGAACGGAGTGCCCTTGTTTGGGTGTAGGGCCTGATCAGAGCCTGAAGGTACGGAGGTGCCGTTCCCCTCACAGCTCCGTAGGCAAGCACCATGGTCTTGTAGCGGATGCGAGCTTCGACTGGAAGCCAGTGGAGAGAGCGGAGGAGCGGGGTGACGTGAGAGAACTTGGGAAGGTTGAACACCAGACGGGCTGCGGCGTTCTGGATGAGTTGTAGGGGTTTAATGGCACAGGCAGGGAGCCCAGCCAACAGCGAGTTGCAGTAATCCAGACGGGAGATGACAAGTGCCTGGATTAGGACCTGCGCCGCTTCCTGTGTGAGGCAGGGTCGTACTCTGCGAATGTTGTAGAGCATGAACCTACAGGATCGGGTCACCGCCTTGATGTTGGTGGAGAACGACAGGGTGTTGTCCAGGGTCACGCCAAGGCTCTTAGCACTCTGGGAGGAGGACACAAGGGAGTTGTCAACCGTGATGGCGAGATCATGGAACGGGCAGTCCTTCCCCGGGAGGAAGAGCAGCTCCGTCTTGCCGAGGTTCAGCTTGAGGTGGTGATCCGTCATCCACACTGATATGTCTGCCAGACATGCAGAGATGCGATTCGCCACCTGGTTGTCAGAAGGGGGAAAGGAGAAGATTAATTGTGTGTCGTCTGCATAGCAATGATATGAGAGACCATGTGAGGATATGACAGAGCCAAGTGACTTGGTGTATAGCGAGAATAGGAGTGGGCCAAGAACAGAGCCCTGGGGGACACCAGTGGTGAGAGCACGTGGTGCGGAGACAGATTCTCGCCACGCCACCTGGTAGGAGCGACCTGTCAGGTAGGACGCAATCCAAGCGTGCGCGGTGCCGGAGATGCCCAGCTCGGAGAGGGTGGAGAGGAGGATCTGATGGTTCACGGTATCAAAGGCAGCAGATAGGTCTAGAAGGATGAGAGCAGAGGAGAGAGAGTTAGCTTTAGCAGTGCGGAGAGCCTCCGTGACACAGAGAAGAGCAGTCTCAGTTGAATGCCCAGTCTTGAAACCTGACTGATTAGGATCAAGAAGGTCATTCTGAGAGAGATAGCAAGAGAGCTGGCCAAGCACGGCGCGTTCAAGAGTTTTGGAGAGAAAGGAAAGAAGGGATACTGGCCTGTAGTTGTTGACATCGGAGGGATCGAGTGTAGGTTTTTTCAGAAGGGGTGCAACTCTCGCTCTCTTGAAGACGGAAGGGACGTAGCCAGCGGTCAAGGATGCGTTGATGAGCGAGGTGAGGTAGGGGAGAAGGTCTCCGGAAATGGTCTGGAGAAGAGAGGAGGGGATAGGGTCAAGTGGGCAGGTTGTTGGGCGGCCGGCCGTCACAAGACGCGAGAGTTCATCTGGAGAGAGAGGGGAGAAAGAGGTCAAAGCACAGGGTAGGGCAGTGTGAGCAGGACCAGCAGTGTCGTTTGACTTAGCAAACGAGGATCGGATGTCGTCAACCTTCTTTTCAAAATGGTTGACGAAGTCATCCGCAGAGAGGGAGGAGGGGGGGGGAGGGGGAGGAGGATTAAGGAGGGAGGAGAAGGTAGCAAAGAGCTTCCTAGGGTTAGAGGCAGATGCTTGGAGTTTAGAGTGGTAGAAGGTGGCTTTAGCAGCAGAGACAGAAGAGGAAAATGTAGAGAGGAGGGAGTGAAAGGATGCCAGGTCCGCAGGGAGGCGAGTTTTCCTCCATTTCCGCTCGGACCTTGAGATGCTTCTTACGGAGCCACTCCTTAGTTGCCCTGGCTGTGTGTTTCGGGTCGTTGTCATGCTGGAAGACCTAGCCACAACCCATCTTCAATGCTCGTACTGAGGGAAGGAGGTTGTTGGCCAAGATCTCGCGATACATGGCCCCATCCATCCTCCCCTCAATACGGTGCAGTCGTCCTGTCCCCTTTGCAGAAAAGCATCCCCAAAAAAGGATGTTTCCACCTCCATGCTTCACGGTTGGGATGGTGTTCTTGGGGTTGTACTCTCCTTCTTCTTCCTCCAAACACAGCGAGTGGAGTGGATTAGCTAAGACAACGTGCCATTGGAACACAGGAGTGATGGTTGCTGATAATGGGCCTCTGTACGCCTATGTAGGTATTCCATAAAAATCTGCCGTTTCCAGCTACAATAGTCATTTACAACATTAACAATGTCTACATGGTATTTCTGATCAATTTGATCTTATTTTAAATGGACCAAAAATGTGCTTTTCTTTCAAAAACAAGGACATTTCTAAGTGGCTCCAAACTTTTGAACGGGAGTGTAAGTGTATTTCCTGAGCTGTCTTATATCACCTAGATGTAGGACAAACACTTCAAAACCTTGTTTCTTATTATTTATTTTTTCACTATTATGAATGTTTTATTTCAAAGCATTTCTCTGGGCTATAGTAGTAAAGGCCAAATTATATATATATATATATATATATATATATATATACCTAAAGGTGCCCTAAAATCAAATAGCTAAATGATCCATAGTATGACCACACCCAACGGCTTAGACTTTTAAGAAATAATGAATAAGATTATGAACAGGGGAGGTCCTGATCCTAGATCAGCAGTCCTGCTCTGAGACGCTTTATGAATACAGATCTTGGTGGGGTTCCTATCAATTCCAGGTGTGTAGTCAGTCCCAACCATAGGATTAAAGGTGATTTAAAGATTGATTATAACAGAGGATAGCTGTATCATTCTATATCATATTAATTCCACACATGATCCCTGTATCACAGCAGCGTTGTTCTCCAAGGTGAGATTCCTCACGGTGACAGAGGGAGAAAGGTTGGAATGATGGAGGGATGAGTGATGAATATTTATATCCCTCCATTCTCACCACAAATTGCACATACTGTACAGTACATTCCCCACCAAGGGCAATCTTTTTAGATATTAATACTATAAAACAATCACAAGACGCTTGTGATAGGATTTACTATACAATACAGTGCCTTTCGGAAGTATTCAGACCCCTTGACGGTTTCCATATTTTGTTACGTTACAGCCTTATTCTAAAACTACACAGAATACCCCATAATGACAAAGCAAAAACAGGTTTTTAGAAATGTTTACTAATTTATTAAAAATAAAATAGATACTATAACATTTACATAAGTATTCAGACCATTTATTCAGTACTTTGTTGAAGCACTTTTGGCAGCGATTACAGCATTGAGTCTTCTTGAATATGACGCTACAAGCTTGGCACACATGTATTTGGGGAGTTTCTACAATTCTTCTCTGCAGATTCTCTCAAGCTCTGTCAGGTTGGATGGGGAGTGTTGCTTGCTGCACAGCTATTATCAGGTCTCTCCAGAGATGATTGATCGGGTTTAAGTCTGGGCTCTGGCTGAGCCACTCAAGGACATTGAGACTTGTCCCGAAGCCACTCCTGCGTTGTCTTGGCTGTGTGCTTAGGGTCTTTGTCCAGTTGGAAGGTGATCCTTCTCCCCAGTCTGAGGTCCTGAGTGCTCTTGAGGAGGTTTTCGTCAAGGATCTCTCTGTACTTTGCTCTGTTAATCTTTCCCTCAATCCTGACTAGTCTCTCAGTCCCTGCTGCTGAAAAACATCCCCACAGCATGATGCTGCCACTACCATGATTCACCGTAGGGATGGTGCCAGGTTTCTTCCAGACGTGACGCTTGGCATTCAAGCCAAAGAGTTCAATCTTGTTTCATCAGACAAGAGAATCTTGTTTCTCATGTTCTGAGAGTCTTTAGGTACCTTTTGGCAAACTCCAAGCAGTTCTGTCATTTGCATTTTACTGAGGAGTGGCTTCCATCTGGCCACTCTACCATAAAGGCCTGAATGGTGGAGTGCTGCAGAGATAGTTGTCCTTCTGGAAGATTTTCCCATCTCCACAGAGGAACTCTAGAACTCTGCCAGAGTGACCATCGGGTTCTTGGTCACCTCCCTGACCAAGGCCCTTCTCCCCGATTGCTCAGTTTGGCCAGGTGGCCAGCTCTAGGAAGAGTCTTGGTGGTTCACACTTCTTCCATTTAAGAATGATGTAGGCCACTGTGTTCTTGGGTAGCCACTGTGTTCTGATGTAGCCACTGTGTTCTTTCTTCAATGCTGCAGAAATGTGTTGGTACCCTTCCCCAGATCTGTGCCTCGACACAATCCTGTCTCAGAGCTCTACGGACAATTTATTTTACCTCATGGCTTGTTTTTTTTCTCTGACATGCACTGTCAACTGTGGGACCTTATATAGACAGGTGTGTGCCTTTCCAAATTATGTCCAATCAATTTAATTTAGCACAGGTGGACTCCAATCAAGTTGTAGAAACATCAAGGATGATCGATGGAAACAGGATGCACCTGAGCTCAATTTCGAGTCTCATAGCAAAGGGTCTGAATACTTATGTAAATAAGGTATTTCTGTTTTTTATTTTTTATTAATGCGCAAACATTTCTAAAACCCTGTTTTTGCTTCGTCATTATTGGGTACTGTGTGTAGATTGCAGAGGAATTGTTTTTATTTAGTCACTTTTAAAATAAGGCTGGTAAAAGTCAAGCGGTCTGAATAGTTTCCGAATGCACTGTATGTACAAGGTGAAATTCATTGCATTTATTGATGACTGATGACAAATTCAAGCAATGGCACATTGTAGTGGTGTTCTTTTACATCACATTTAAGCACACGCACACACAGACACGTCAGTGTAACTCCACCATCAAGAGGCTGAGAGTGATATATGATATCACTCAGGGAACAGATCTTCTCTGGTAAACATTATTCTCTAAATTGGTTGTCCATTGAGGCAGATAGTAAGTGGGGGGAGAGGGGAGGGGTTAGGGGAAAGCTGTCCCAATCTCCCAACCTTCATGTTACCCACAGCTGCAGTACATATGAATCGTGACTTGCTTCAGTACCTAGCTCTGCTCCACATACGTGTGGGTCCCATGTAGCCCAGATCATTTACCACAGGCAAATTCACCTCCAGCAGACATATGATTTCAGCACGGCCATTTGTCAATAATACCCCACCCTAATGAAGCCGTGATGTTCCTCTTGGCGCGTAGTATTCAGATATGTAAATACAGATCATAAGAAAGCGGAACAGAATTGAATTCCCCACATGGATGCTACTAAGATATGCTCCAGCAGTTGTCCCAAAGTACATGCACAAACATTTCCTTAATGATATGCGCTTGTGCCTGGTGCCCAGCGTGTATTAACTCTTCCCGGCTGATAATAGGGCCTCTTTTTAAGTAAAGATTGAATTGAGAGTGTGTCCCTTTGGCCATGTGCTAATGATCAACCACTGGGGAGGGATTCTGCGTTAATAAAACATCAGCATGCCAGACAGCAGGAATGCTCCCACTGTTCCAAGTGCGCCCCACTGAATCCCAATGCGCCCATCTCCAGGAGGAGGGCGAGTCGCTCCTCTCCGCCACGTTTCACTACACTACAGGGAGACTCCACGCTCAGTGCTATACCTGAACCATGTTGACGTTGACGCATAATATTAGTATGATTTGAAATATCAGACATAAGGGATAATAAAAACATGATTTGGTTCTAGGCCAAGCGCAAAGAAACCGATATTGTGTGTGTGTGTAGGCATGTTTGCATGCATGTACGTGTGTGTGTGTGTGTACGTGTGTGTGTGTGTGTGTGTTTTATATGTGCGTGCATTAATTTGTGTGTGTGCTTGTATTTCTGTCTCTCACCCAATGTACCTTTTAGTTAGAAGCATAGCGTTCATTGTTAGAATACTTCAAAATGTCAGACCCTTACGAGACACTGTATGACCCCCATCATCTTCTGTGCCAAATGGACACCAGCAGCTTCACTGACACAGTGACAGCTGTGGTGGGTCCCACATCCAGCATGCAGCTCAGGGACTCCCTCACTGACACACCAGGTGGGAAACTAGTGAGATGAACACAAGTCTTGTAGTAGTAGTAGTATAGAGTATGATCACCTCAAACTGTATATGAATTCAAAGTATTGTAGTCAGGGTACTTTTAGTCTCACTAGGCACACACTAGGATTGCAGTTGTAATATGATGTTAGACAACATCTGGAGAGCATTGGTGTGTAGCTGTTGAAGTTAATGAAATAATACCTGCCTCATGAATACACAATAAACCTCTCAACCTAACTACCTCATTACTGGCTCAGTAAATGCTCTCCAATTGCTCCCTCAAGTGTTGCTTGTGGCAACTGACCAAACCTCCACTATACCAGCCACTGTGCCAGTCTCTGCCAGTCCCGACCAGACAGATAGCCCATCCTTAAACACAGTGACCTCGCCACCCCTGGAGGTAACACCCCCCACAACCACAGTGAAAGCGCAGCCGAAAGGTAAGTACCCAGATACACCGGAGGAATCTCTGACCTTGGACCCTAACACTACATTAGCTTTGACACCTTTTTTCTGTAAATGTCTTTTTGATATTGTTTATAGATCTAAATGTGTGAATATTGGTTAGACTATTCTTGCAATGCATCCACCTTGGACATACTGATAGTCACAGATGTTTCTATGACCTATCATTTAGTACATTTTACAAACGTTTGGGACTATAAGGATAGCGAAACATGCCTCACTTGAAACAGATGTATAAGAGTGACAGGCAAGAGGATCAGAAATCCTCACTGTTTGTCAGAGAAAACTCAAAGAAGCCTGTAGACCAACTATTTACACTCATTAACCTCTTTCAGTGTGGATCATGACTGCTGGAGGCCATAGAGTGCCTTAATCTCCCCGGAGGTTGCACTGGGGTAAAGAGATTAAACATGATTACTGGGCTAAAGTAGTCCTTAAGGCACGATACAGTATGTGGGCCTTGATGCTGTTCTGTTAACATCTCCATGTGCTAGGGTACTTACACTTCAGGGGTTCCTGTCTTGTGTCAGCTACTAGCTTACACTTAGTTGTGTCTCCCAGAGGCTGGGTGAGTATTAGAATAGAGCCTTGTTTTTTTACTCACTGTACAGAGCCCACATTTGTAACCCCCAGATATAAAGAGACAGTGGGAGTGAATAGGGGAGTTTGGAGAGTATGAAATGCATACTTTGACAGGCCCAATGATGATAAGGTAACTCTATCATTCTATGCTGTTTTTTGTCTATTTTGACAGAGACGGTTTGTAAATACTGAAGGTGAGAAGTTGGCCAGGTGTTTTCTACTCTTGTTTGGAAGATTAAATACCCAGCAGGCTCACTATTTCTCAGGAACTGGCAGCATGTTGATCTTATCCCAGGGATTTCTAGAACACAGATGAGTGTAGCTACTTTGATTCCCTTGGGAATGTTTGATAGGAAAAAGAATGCAACAGAACATTTCCAATCACCTGCAATAAAAACGACACCAAAGTGCTTTGTGGCTTTTTACTTTTAAATGAAATGGCCATTCTGTTTGTTGCCCCCTTAGCACCTTCCTCCTGCTTAGCAAGGGTCTGATTATATCCACCGGTGCATTGTGTGCTGCCCGCCCAGCCGGTGCTATACCTCACACCGTACAGGGAAAGTGCTGCCACTGGACACAATCAACAGCCAGGGGCGATAAATCATGAAATACGCTATCATTGTGTAACATCATCTCTTTCTGGAGCACAAGGTTGAGCCAGCATTACTGTGCTGGGGGCCAAACCTCAAGCATTTCTGATCACCAATTGAATGAACAGCTGCTAAATATTTCACAAGCTGAGAGAAGACCGGTCGTGGTAAGGGAGAACAAAACAGGCAAAATGATGGAGCCCGTGGAGATAGATACATACATGAAACCATTACAGGATGGAGGCACAGAACACTGTGCCTGAGGTTGGGCCACAGGGCAGATGCAATGGAAGTGATGATATCAGGGCATGGGGTATTCCATTTCTACTGATACTGACTGAAATGGGGGAAAAGTTGGCATTGTCACTGGACAATGCCAGCGAGCCAACATCAATATATTATAGATATAGTGGTTATTATGCCATCTTGACAGCTCATGATTTTTCTGTACACAATTGCAGTTACTCAATCATCTGAAGCAGCTGACATCACATTTGATGCAACCATACCAACATCAGATGGATTTACTCAAACACTAGACAGCACAATGACAACTTCTTACACAGTGACCTCTGCACCAGCCCCAGCCTGCCCGCCACAGCATCTGACACCAGTACCACAGCATCTGACACCAGTACTACAACATTTTACACAGTGACTCCAACATCTGACATATTTACCACAACTTCTGGCACCGTTACCTCAGCATCTGATGTATTCACTTCGACATCTGGTGTGCCCTTTCTGGCATCGGACACAGTTACTCCAGCATCTGATATAGTAACACCACTAATAAATGGATTTACCTCAGCACCTGATGCTGATACCTCAGTATCTGCTACATTTATTCCAGCATCTAATGGAGATACACTCGCCTCTGACGTGGCTACTTCAGCATCTGATGGACTTATCTCAACACCTGATGGAGCTATTTCAATACCAGGAGCAGTTCCTCCACCTCCCGACACAGTTACTTCAGCAGCTGAACCTCTTTCCCGGGCACTGGGTGGAGCTACCACCCAAGTACCAGACAAATCTACACCTGATGCTGCTACACTAACTCCTGATACAGTTACGCCTGATGCAGCTGTTCAATCCCCTGACACAGATACCTTAACATCTGATGATCCTATCCAGGCACCTGATGTAGTTACTACAGCTCCAGACTCATCTTCGGCAACCCCATCTCCTGACACAAGTGATCAAGCTCCTGACTCAGTTGATCCAGCTCCTGACTCAGGTGATCCAGCTCCCAATTCAGGTGATCCAGCTCCCGATTCAGGTGATCCAGCTCCCGATTCAGGTGATCCAGCTCCCGATTCAGGTGATCCAGCTCCCGACTCAGGTGATCCAGCTCCCGATTCAGGTGATCCAGCTCCCGACTCAGGTGATCCAGCTCCCGATTCAGGTGATCCAGCTCCCGACACAGGTGATCCAGCTCCCGACTCAGGTGATCCAGCTCCCGATTCAGGTGATCCAGCTCCCGATACCGGGGATAGTGAGAAAGGGGAAAATAAAGAAGAAAATGTTAAACAGGAAACAGGTACATTGTGATATATATTTTTTCTTCCATTTATAAGTTTATGCATATTCCATCAGTAAACTATGGTAACACTGCAAATATTGAAGGAACCACATTTAGAATGAACAATATTATCCTCTAATATGCAGTTGTGTATGCATTCTATATGCTGCTAATATGCAGTCATGTCAGTAAGGTGTTATGACCTTCATACAAGGTGTTGCCTTAATGGGTTCATCAAATAGTTGGGGGATAATACCTAAAGGTTCATTCGACACTAATAAAGAATGAGTAAACAGTTTGAACTTGCTATTTATTCTGATCTCTCACGATCTCTCTGGTGTACATAGTTACCCCCAAAACTGAAGCCAAATGGGAAAGCAAAGGGAAGGTGAAAAAAAAAGAGACAAAAAAAGGTATATTGATCAACAGTAGTCTAGTGGTGTTTGTACTGTATGCTAATTTTGCTATCATTAGCATGTCAATTTGTAGCGGTGTCGGTAACCATCCATTTTGAATTCCCTGAACCCACTCACAGTTACTCAGCAATGGGGTTGAAGTTGACGTGTTAGTTGCCTGGTTGCTATAGGAAAACATGCCCACTGGGGTTCAGAGTGCAAATAGATAATTGATGGACAAAATAGGAGTAGAAAAGCATTGAGACATTTTTTTGGCTGAGCCCATGTCCCAGTAAGATACCTGATCCATGGTTTCATGAGGCTATTGACTCAAAGCACCAGGCTGCTAACATGCATTAGGAGTAGGTGTGTGTGTGTGTGTGTGTGTGTGTGTGTGTGTGTGTGTGTGTGTGTGTGTGTGAAACCTAATGTATTTTTGTTGTTGACATGTTACAGAATGGGCCACATAGTATTGTGAGGGTGATTCTGTCACCACTTAGACTCCACTCATCAGCTGTAGATTAACCAGTATTGAAAACTAGCTTTGGACGGTGATTACTATCACTTCAGGGTTGTGTTCATTAGGCACTAAAACTGAAGAAAACAGACTGAAACAAATTTTTGTTTTCAGTTGTAAAAAAAACATTACACTTTTTTCCCATCGCATTCCCTAATATACACATCCCTAGTAAGGCCTCTTACTGCTGGTGAGGTGGATTGTCTGATTGGGAATGAGATGTTGTTCTGGTAGAGCAGTAAATAGCTATACTTTGTTAATTACTGAACGTTGTAATGCACAATGCTGTGTGTTAATGGGTAGATTTACATGGTTGATAACTATTTATGGATTGTATGCTGTCTTTGTCTGTGAATCCTGTGAGATGTCTGACAGTGACTCACTATTAGCAGGTCGTAACCTCTTGTGTTTGGCAGACATTTTGATTTTAGTGGTCTCTATATTTCAGCGACTGCGTAGTAGAGGCGTGTTCACATTGGCATGTTAGTATTAGCTATAACTCACTTAAATATATGCTTTATTTCTCAAGCGGTTGTCAAACTGTTGATTCCTGGTGGGTCCAAATACAGCCAGTCTAAGGTTGCATACGTCCAGTTTCAAGGTAAGAAATAATTTCCCGCATTAGATCTGTTAGGACAAGACAACTGTGGAAAAATGGCCAAAGTTTGTCCATTATTTTCCTTTATTCATTCATCTTTTGTTGTTTCCATGCGTTTCTTTGTTGCATTTTGGTCTTCTGTTTGTTTCATAAGGTAAGAAACTAATTTCCGTTCCATTTTAGTAATACTGTCGTTCCTTTTAATTGAGAGCTTAATGAAATCTCACAACCCATAGCGTCTATGTTTCCACTGATTGCGTAATGTCATTAGTGTGGATGTCTGTTTGAACTGTGGATTAATTTGTGAGACAGTGGCCATTCTTTCAACAAACTCTAGGGTAATTGGCCCATTCATATTTGATAAGCTGTTCTTGCCCCCCCCCACCCCCCCATCCCACTGCTCTACTCTGTGGCACAGCATGTCTTCATATTGCACCAGCAGCATCTTCAAAATAACGTGTCAATAATAAATCCCCTCTAAACAAAGAGATGTAACATGATGCCTGATTAAACAACTAAACCATAATCTAAATCTCCTTGTAAATGTAGCATTATTTAGCTTCTTGTAGTATAATGGAACAAACTGCTAATGCATAATAAGCTCCATTATGACAATCAATTGATCAAGACTGTAATGCAAACAAAATTGAAAACAACTTATTTGGTGTATTTGCTCTACCATTAATTACATGTTACACCTCTGTAAATCAATGTACAGTATTCAGAGGCCGGATCGTTAGCTGGTTAAATAATGCAGATTTTGACTTATTGAGGTCAATGGCTTTCCCATGGGGCCACAAAGTCAGGAAGTGGTTTCTGAACTCAGCATAATTCAGGTCTATGGAGCCAGCTATGTCTTATCCATTTGGCTTTTGTATAATGAGTGAAACAGTTAAGTTGTACACTCTTAGCAAATGTATTTCTATCTAGAACCTTGAAGGGTTCTTCGGCTGTCCCCATAGGTGAACCCTTTGAATAACCTTTTTTGGTTGCAGGTAGAACCCTTTTGGGTTGCATGTAGAACCCTTTCCACAGTGAGTTCTACATGGAACCAAAAAGGGTTCTCCTATGGGGACAGCCAAATAACCCTTTTGGAACCCTTTTTCTAAAAGAGTGTAGAGTAAATCACTGAGTGCTACCTCTCAGTTTGAATTGTTTGAATAGGACCATTCCTCCTCCTCCTCCTCCTCTAACCCTACTCTGCTCTTTCCCCTTGTCAGACTGTGAGTGCTATGGCCACTCGAACCGCTGCAGTTATATTGACTTTATCAACATCGTGACTTGTGTCAGCTGCAAACACAACACTAGGGGGCAGAACTGTCAGCACTGTCGACTGGGATACTTCCGGAATATCTCTGCCGAGCTGGACGATGACAACGTTTGTATAGGTCAGGACCTCTCATCAGTTCCTTCATGTACATTACACAATGATATGCACAGTGGAAAATGTTTGATAAAGGCAAAACAAGACAGATGTATCATTGTGTATTTCCTTCAATCCCTACTAATCACCTGCAAATCTGTGTTGTCTCCTGTATGACCCCTTGCAGGTCAAGAGTATTAAAGCATGATCCTTTGAGCCTATAACAGCTAAATATAATCATTATAGCTAGCTAATCATTTATTCAGAAAAGGTTGAAAACATTGCAATTCATACCATAGTAGCCTAAAATGCTAAGGAATTACAATTACACCTGCTGGATCTAAATGAATCAGCATACAATGTTTGTAAAGCAGCATATGTAACAATACATGAAGGTACCCTGTCTAAAGGTGTTAACTGTTACGTTGTTAAGTATACTTTAAATGCTCTTTTCACATCTATATTAGAATTTTTTGGTGGAGCCCAATGCCATGCATCCTATTCGACTCCCCATTTATCATAGGTAAGATTAAAAAATGACTAACTAAAGAATACAGCCAGTGCCTAAATTAAATGTAACTGTCGAACAATTTTAAACAGCATGCAACATTCAGGTGTATTTATAAACAAATTATTTGTAAACCAAGAAAATTACAATTACACAATTTCAACCAATGAGGTTTAATTATTATACACTTTTCAGCCCTTTTATAAACCCTTGATTAACATTTTACTACACAAATACAGTAGCACAACACAAAAGTACTGCACAGTGCCAAGCCAGAATGACACAATGGCACACTGACACCTACTGGAGGATCTATCATACACAACAGCAATACTGTTAGTAAGTCGTGATCTATTGGACATTCAACATTTTGCAATGGAAGCAAAATCAGGAAGTTTTCTTACTTGGCAAGTTCCCCCGTTTCAGTCCATCTCCATCTGTTTGGTAGCGAATGAAGACGATCCTGTCCTACCTTGGGAAAATTCTGAACGTTTGAACAATGAAGTTAGCTGAGCTCTTATCAATGTTAAAAACTACGTTTATGATATTTTATCCAAATACGTTTGTCACAGAATCCAGTGTCAGTGTTATAAGATACAGCTGTGAAGTGGGCCTAATGTTTTCAGGCAAAGGATAAGACATGTACTAAAGTAATATAATATAATATTACAGAGAAATGGTAAAGCAACGCCTCAGGCTGTCAAAGTTTCCTCAGGCTGAGAGACGTGTCAGGGAGTAAAAAAGTTTTTTATTAAAACACAATGTTCCTTCATGTAAAATGATGAAACGTGCATAGAATGGTCAGTATAATACCACTGACATGTTGATGTAGGTCTATGTGACCAGGGCTAGTAACACCGCTGTTTCCACTAGATTGATGAGCACTTAGCTTATTTAGGTGTGCTGTGTTGTATTTCTACCCTCAGTAAAACAACAATGTCTTGTTAATCCCTTTGTGCAGAGTGTAACTGTAACCAGCTGGGGTCCTTCCACGCCCGCTGCAACGAGACAGGGTACTGCCAGTGTAGGGATGGCTCCACTGGGCCGAAGTGCGAGGACTGCCTGCCTGGATACAGCTGGAGACAAGGCTGCTCCCGTAAGGAGGTGTGGTGTGTGTGTGTGTGTGTGTGTGTGTGTGTGGGAAGTAAAATGGAGGATAGTGTTCTGAAGAGTAGCCTAAAGTTGAGAAGTTTGCCAATGGATTGGTAATCAATGCACAATGAGCGCCATGAGTCCTTCGCAAGGTTGTGTAACAATCTAGCAAACTTTACTGTATAATCACTAATTCAAGAGAAAATAAGAACTGTACAGATAAGGTCAGAACAGGTGTCCTGTTAATGTACAGGAACTGTTGCCAGAACCAGAATATCCTGTATTGTTTCTAGGCTTGAGGCATTCAGCGGGCCACTTAGTTTCCTCCCTCCTTATTCTCCATCTCCTCCCTGTCTCCCCCCGTAGCCAACGTCTGCGACGACGATATGCTGCTGTGCCAGAATGGAGGCACCTGCTTCCAGAACCAGAAGTGTCTGTGTCTGCCAGAGTACAAGGGCCTGCTGTGTGAGCAGCTGCTCTGTGAGGGAGAGAGGGGCTGCAGCGGTGCCTCTGCCTCCTACCTCAGCCTGGTTGCCATGCTGAGTTGCCTTCTAGCCAACGCCCTGCTTAGACTAGTCACTGCTTGCTGAGCTACACCCGGGACAGCTGGAGTACACCTGGCTACATTTTTGGGACCTGCCATTCGCAGTACTTAGCTCAGTCTAACTGTGCTGTTGCATTCTGGGAGAATGTTTGAGGGCTCCAGCCCCCCGGTCACCTTCGCCACGATGAGACAGAGAGTTCCTCTCTCTATGAAAGCCAGTGCTGAAAGAACTTATACCAAAAAACTAAATCACTATCTTAGAAAAGTTTAGAGCGAATTGTATTGTCGTACATTTAAGTTTGTTCTCACTGAAATACTGCACTTACCCAACTTGTTTTCTGAACAGAGATGGCTGTAATCACTGCTGAGGCCTACTAATGCCAAGTTTATCTTACTCTCAAATTCACGTTTCCTTACTTTGCTGCATAGTTTATTTGTTTCCTGGAACAGTCATTGAACTGAAAAGTGGAGAAAAAGTAGTACTTTTTTTTTTACCAGAGTTGATGTTTCAGTAGCTTGTGGTGGAGAATCAATTGTCGCATGGAAATCATGAAGCAAAGAGAGAGAGTATAACCTATCCAAATCAAACAAATCTATGTATGAATATTTTTTGGTAGAAATTGTTATTTTTGTTCCAAGTAAACGTTATCATTCTGAAGAAAATGACCCATGATGAGCTTTTTATTATTGTAAACCTTCCTGAGAATGTGACTGTTAGATGATGTTCCTGACACCATTGCATACAGACAGTTGAAGGAATAAAGCCTGAAGGTCTGAAAGTTGAAGAATTCAGTCCAAGGTTTTATCCATCTCTCTCTCTCTCTCTCTCTCTCTCTCTCTCTCATAGGTGAATATAATACTTCTGGAGGAACACATTTCTGGAACCTAGCTTTAAATATTTATTTTTACTTGTTATTACATTACACGTTGAGATCACAAACGAGCATTATCACGTATGTCTCTAACAAAACATGTACAATGCTAGAGCTACAATTAGGTGATTGATTTAGGTCACACAATTTCAAACCATGACATTGATACTACAGTATTATGATATGAAACCATGACATTGATACTACAGTATTATGATTTTCTATGTATCCTTATCCTGAGCATCAGAAACCTGGTATGCAAGGGATATCATATCTGGATATTTCTCATGAAATTCTGTTTTGAAACTGTGCATATGAAATGTGAGAGCCCATATCCAAAATTAACAAGATCCCAGCTCTGGATTTTAGCAGCCAAGGATTTGTTGGATGACAGTTGTAGAGCACAAAATAAGATTGAGACACTACAAATCCTCAATGGAAGAAGAGCACCGCAGTCAGAAAATAAGGTATGCAAAATCTTCTATTTTGTGTTTGTGATTTTCCAAAAATCGATCTTGGTTTAATAAAATGTATATGATAGAGAGCTTATTAATTAATGTTGTCACGTTCTGACCAGTAAAGGGGTTATTTGTTATTGTAGTTTGGTCAGGACGTGGCAGGTGGTGTTTGTTTTATGTGGTTCGGGGTTTGTTGGGCTATGTAAGAGGGGTGTTTGTTTAGAGTGTTCCGGGGTTTTTGGGCTATGTTCTTGTTAGTTTATTTCTATGTTAGTTCTAGTCTTTCTATGTCTATGTTTAGTTAATGGGGTTGACCTTCAATTGGAAGCAGCTGCTCCTTGTTGCTTCTAATTGAAGGTCTTATTTAAGAGGGGTGTTTTTGTATGGGATTTGTGGGTAGTTGTCTCCTGTTTAGTGTCTGAGCACCTGATAGGACTGTTAGTGTCGTTTGTTTTGTATACGTGATTTGTTTGTTTTTCCTTCTTCACATTAAAAAGAAGATGAGTAGACACGTTCCCGCTGCGTTTTGGTCTGATCCTTACGACACCCGTTACAGAACTACCCACCACCAAAGGACCAAGCAGCAGCGGAGGAAGGAGCAGCAGGTGGACTACAAGGAGTCATGGACTTGGGAGGAGATCCTAGCTGGAAAAGGACAATGGAGGAAGACTGGAGAGGACCGGGAACGCTGTGCAGGTACACGGGGATTGGAGCACCGGGGAGAAGGATGGACATGGGCGGATGAACAAAGATTTTGGGAGGACAAACGAAGGAAGCTGGAGGAGACAGAGGCAGCCCCAATCAAAAAAATTGGGGGGGCACACACAGATCAGCGGAGCCGAGGATGGAACCAGAGCCAGTCGGGGTGAAATTGGAGGTGAGCGAAGCAGAGACAGTAAAGGAGTTGATGGGAAAATTGGAGGAGAAAGCTATGAGAGAGTTGGTGTTTTAGGCACGACATTCACCCTGCGGAGCGTGTCCTCAAATTGATGTCACCTGAGTCAGCTCTCCATACTTGTCCTGAGGTGAGTGCTAGCCGTCTGGTGAAGACAGTACCAGTCCCACGCACCAGGCCTCCAGTGCGTCAGCCCAGTCCAGTACGTCCTGTTCCTGCTCCACGCACTAGCCTTGAGGTGCGTGTCTCCAGTCTGGTACTTCCACTACCAGCACCAGGCCTCCAGTGCGTCAGCCCAGTCCTGCTCCTCGCACTAGCCTTGTGGTGCGTGTTCTTAGTCTGGCGCATCCTAAGCCAGCCCCACGCATCAGGCCTTCAGCGCGCAGTCCCCGTCCAGAGCGTCCGGTGACAGTGCCCTGTCCAGAGACGGCCCACAGTCCGGAGCTGAGAGAGAAGCCCTACAGTCCGGAGCCGAGAGAGTCGCCCTACAGTCCGGAGCCGGCGCAGCCAGAGTCGCCCTACAGTCCGGAGCCGGCGCAGCCAGAGTCGCCCTACAGTCCGGAGCCGGCGCAGCCAGAGTCGCCCTACAGTCCGGAGCCGGCGCAGCCAGAGTCGCCCTACAGTCCGGAGCCGGCGCAGCCAGAGTCGCCCTACAGTCCGGAGCCGGCGCAGCCAGAGTCGCCCTACAGCCTGAGGTCTCCAGCAACGCACATCAGCCCGAGGTCTTCAGCAATGCGCCATAGCCCAGAGACTTCGGGAGGGGTAACATTTAATAAGTATTTAGCGGGGGTGAACAGGTTAAGTTGGGGAGTAAGGCCGGAGCCTGAGCCACCTCCATAGTAGGTTGGTTGGGGAGGGGGGGGGGTGTAGCACAAGAACCGTCAGTGACGGTGGCCACCCTCCCTTCCTTCCCTTTAGTTTGGGGTTATTTTTGTGTTTTTTTTGTTTAAGGTGCATCTGGGGTCTGCACCTTTGGGGGGGTACTGTCACGTTCTGACGAGTAAAGGGGTTATTTGTTATTGTAGTTTGGTCAGGACGTGGCAGGGGGTGTTTGTTGGGCTGTGTATTATGTAAGAGGGGTGTTTGTTTAGAGTGTTCCGGGGTTTTTGGGCTATGTTAGTTCTAGTCCTTCTATGTTTAGTTAATGGGGTTGACCTTCAATTGGAAGCAGCTGCTCCTTGTTGCTTCTAATTGAAGGTCTTATTTAAGAGGGGTGTGTTTGTATGGGATTTGTGGGTAGTTGTCTCCTGTTTAGTGTCTGAGCACCTGATAGGACTGTTAGTGTCGTTTGTTTTGTATACGTGATTTGTTTGTTTTTCCTTCTTCACATTAAAAAGAAGATGAGTAGACACGTTCCCGCTGCGTTTTGGTCTGATCCTTACGACACCTGTTACAAATGTGTACATTTGTACTCATTCCAAGAAGCATGACACATGTTAGGTCTTCCCAGTTAGCCATCGGAACAACAGCTATTTTTGGGTAAGAACACACTGATCCTCCAGGAATAGCAGTGTACTGATACTGAGTGGTGAGGGGCAACGTTCATTTTCAATTCAATTATCCCTCTGATTAACTTTGCAGGATCCTCTGCATGTGCTTTATGTTTGTTTGGTAGACTTTTAGGTATGGCTCTTAAGATTCAGCATGAATAAAGAATTTAATTTGGAATTAACAATACTAACTTTGCTATGTGGTGATTTGGCCAACTCTAAAACAAACAATGCATCTTCTTCATGCACAATACTACTCTCTCTTATAGTACAACAGCATCAGTCTCACTTGAAATCTTTTCTACTACAACAAGGGGGTAAGTAGGCACTCCTATGGGCAGTGCTTGACTTGAGCAGGAGCCATATAAGAAGTGGTACATTTACCAATGATCTCAAAACAGCCCGGTTGGTTCCGGTCCACAAGACGAGCAGTAAAACAAATGTAGAAAACTACAGGCCTGTGTCAATCCTCAGCACCTTATCCAAAGTTGTTGAGAGATTCGTTTTTAATCAACTTGAGGGATACCTTCTCGAGCACAAACTTCTTTATGAACTACAATCTGGCTTTGGAACAGCTCATTCCACTGATTCTTGCCGTATCCAACTTCTTGACCACATTAAGCAGAAAGGTGAGAAGGGGAACTCTGTTTTTCCCGTCCTTCTTTTGCTGGCCATGGCAGAACACTGACATTCCTGTCTTGCAGGAAATCACGCACAGAACGAGCAGTATGGCTGGTGGCATTGTCATGCTGGAGGGTCATGTCAGGATGAGCCTGCAGGAAGGGTACCACATGAGGGAGGAGGATGTCTTCCCTGTAATGCACAGCGTTGAGATTGCCTGCAATGACATCAAGCTCAGTTCGATGATGCTGTGACACACCGCCCCAGACCATGACGGACCCTCCACATCAATTGATCCTGCTCCAGAGTACAGGCCTCGGTGTAACGCTCATTCCTTCGACGATAAACGCGAATCCGACCATCACCCCTGGTGAGACAAAACCGCGACTCGTCAGTGAAGAGCACTTTTTGCCAGTCCTGTCTGGTCCAGCAACAGTGGGTTTGTGCCCATAGGCGACGTTGTTGCCGGTGATGTCTGGTGAGGGCTTGCCTTACAACAGGCCTACAAGCCCTCAGTCCAGCCTCTCTCAGCCTATTGCGGACAGTCTGTTGTTACACGTGGTCTGCCACTACGAGGATGATCAGCCATCTGTCCTGTCTCCCTGTAGTGCTGTCTTAGGCGTCTCACAGTACGGACCTTGTAATTTATTGCCCTGGCCACATCTGTAGTCCTCATGCCTCCTTGCAGCATGCCTAAGGCACGTTCACGCAGATGAGCAGGGACCCCGGCCATCTTTCTTTTGGTGTTTTTCAGAGTCAGTAGAAAGGCCTCTTTAGTGTCCTACGTTTTGATAACTGTGACCTTAATTGCCTACCGTCTGTAAGCTGTTAGTGTCTTAACGTCCGTTCCACAGGTGTATGTTCATTAATTGTTTATGGTTCATTGAACAAGCATGGGAAACAGTGTTTAAGCCCTTTACAATGAAGATCTGTGAAGTTATTTGGATTTTTACGAATTATCTTTGAAAGACAGGGTCCTGAAAAAGGGACGTTTCTTTTTTTGCTGAGTTTAGTATCAGGGAAGTATACAGTTTACATAGAGGAGACCCTGAGTAAGGAATTGTTTGTTTGTTTGGAACAAAACGTAGATTGCTTAGGACTGACAAGATAAAGGTAAACTGTGCAGGCAAAGAGATTGAATCTAAAACAAGTGCAACTTATCATGGTGTGTCTTTAGATCAATCCCTTTCTGGAGACCTGATTGCTGCTAAAATTCTTCCTAAAATGGCAAACAAATTGTTATTGTAACAGTAGATATTTTAACATCAAAGTTAAGAAACTGCTTGTCTCAACCTTGATTCAGTGTCATTTTGTTTATGCCTGCTCTGCTTGGTATAGTGGGCTATAAAAGCTGAAAAGGAGAATGCAGGTCATGCAAAATAATGTTGTCAGGTATATGCTGAATGTTCCCCCCTAGGACCCACATAGGGGTACAGGAGTTCCGGGAGGTGGGCTTGTTGCCTTTGGAGTCCAGAGTGGACTAACTTAAACTTAATCATATGTTTGACATCTTAAATGATCGTGCCCCAGGTTATATGAAAAACCACATTGATATGGTATATAACCAACACAGATTCAATACCAGACCTGGTGTTATGTCTTGTAAAATCCCAAGAGTAAACAGTACTGCGAGGAGCACGTTTTTTTATACAGGCATTTGTCTATGGAATAGCCTCCCCGTGGAGATCCAAGCAAAGAAAAGGTAAAAATAGCTTTAAAAAGCAGGCAAAGGTTTTCATTTGGACAAGATTGTCTAAGTAAGAGAAACCACTCCACTGCCTCTTGTGCCCCCCTACTGTTGGTCAGCTGTATTTATTTGAAGGATCATTATGATGTTAAATTAATAGATTGTTTTAATGTGAAATGAATATGGTTGATTTTTAAGGTTAGGGAAAAGTGCAGTGAATAGTGCCACTTTTTAGGATGTCAATATAAATGAATGTATTTATGGTTGTTTGTAATTTTGTCTGGCCTTTTAATCATTATATGTGTTATTGTTTTTACCATTGAGAACCACTTTGGAAACAAGCGTTTTAATGAATACTTTCAATTGATATCCTCTGGGTCCATATTTTACATTTTGTTGTATATGTCTGTTACCCAAAATAAATCAAATTCAAGAGAGGATTCAAAAAGAGGCCCACTTCCTGTTTTGTCTGGATGTGGACATGAAGTTTCACCAGCGCTGGGGAGCTGAGGCGCTCAGCCAGCTTGTCGCTGCAGTTCAACTATCTTACTACTATGAGAGCCGGGACAAGTTCCCCTACGAACGCAGACCTGCCTCATTATCCTTTGTGCCCCTGAATGAGGGGGACTTCTACTATGCCGGAGCAGTGTTTGGAGGGACTGTGGAGGAGGTCCACAAGCTGACTAGGACATGCCAGGAGCATCTGGACAGAGACAGGGTTAATGGCATAGGGGCAGCGTGGCAAGAGGAGAAAGATCTCAACCGCTACCTTATCTACAACAAACCCACCTGGCTGCTCTCCTCTGAGTACATATATGGTACTACAGAAGGGGTCATGATGCACCTGAGATCAAGGTCATAAGGCTGGCCTCTGTCAATAAGAATAACGTAGAAATACGACAATGTAAAGATGTAGAGGGTCAATAACCTCAGTTTTGCATGAAAAAAAAACATGAAATACAAATTATTTTAAACAGAGGATGATCTGCTTTGCTCTTATACCCAATATCACTTGGAACTTTATTTTGTAAGTTCGCTTTTTTCATTAATATTTTGTTGTATTAAGGCCACAAAAGACAACAGGCATAAATGTTATAACGATTGAATTAATTAAAGATGATCTACCACCACCAATGTATTTTGTCAAACTGAATGCATTGGTCACATGTTGTTGGTATAGTCAGAGCCATACAATTGTACAGTGCCTTCAGAAAGTATTCATACCCCTTGACTTATTCCACATTTTGTTGTTATAGCCTGAATTCAAAATGAATAACAAGTAATTGTTTTCTCACCCATCTACACACAATACCCCATAATGACAAAGTGAAAACATGTTTTTAGAAATGTTTCCAAATGTATTGAAAATAAATACAGAAATATCTCATTTACATAAGTATTCACAAACCATTTCTATGACACTCCAAATTGAGTTCAAGTGTATCGAATTCCCGTTGATCAACCTTGAGACGTCACTACAACTTGATTGGAGTCCACATGATGTAGAAAATCTGTGGAAAGACTTGAAGATTGCTGTTTACCGCCACTCCCCATCTAACTTAACAGACCTTGAGAAAATCTGCAAGGAAGAATGAGAGAAGATCCCCAAATCCAGTGCAAAGCTGATACAAACATACCCAAGATGACTCAAAGCTGTAATCACTGCCAAAGGTGCTTCTACAAAGTATTGACTCAGGGGTGTGAATACTTATGTAAATGTGATATTTCATTTTCAATAAATTTGCTAAATGTATAAACATTTTCACTTTGTCATTAAGGGGTATTGTGTGTAGATGGGTGAGGAAAACAAATATATTTAATCTTTTGAGTTAAGGCTGTAACAACAAAATGTGGAATAAGTCAAGGGGTATAAATACTTTCTGAAGGCACCGTAGTTTACGCTGTACTAGAGCCTATTACATTCTGTATTGTACCTTTAAGACGTAGCTACTGAAATCGTCATATCCATGCGCCCATTCCATAACAGCGAGAATTGAAAATGAAACGAGCATGTGGAAATGTGTGATATGAAATTAACTTTTTATGTAGCTGATTGTTGTAAAAGCGGTAAAGACTTGGTAATAGTTTGTGGTAATTATTCCGGTGCATAAAATGTATCGTGTTATCTGTTCTAAGTGGTTTATCTCCGGCGTGTCCTTGACTGTGGGAGCAGCTATTGGTGCGTATCTGAATGGAGATTCGACGAATAGATTCATAAATCCGAGCCATGGATTACTCAATCGAGTACCCATTATTCCTATTCCAAGTGTGGACGCAGCAACCGACCTTACCACGTACCAAGGAGGCGGTCAAATGGTTGGGTCCCGATCAACAGCTGCAATGAAGTACGGCTTCCCATCTCTCGCCAATATCAAGACGAGGGAGTCCTACGTGACATCGTATGATCCCAGAAACAGGACTGCTGCATGGGTTATAGAGCAACTCAGTCCTGATGGCTTGACTGGACCTTCAGATAGGAAATTGTGCGACTTTAAAGAGGATGATACGGTGCACGTATACCACAGGGCTACCAATGCAGACTACAGAGGCAGTGGATTTGACAGGGGGCATTTGGCAGCAGCTGCCAATCACAAATGGAATCAAAAGGCAATGGATGACACGTTCTATCTCAGTAATGTCTCACCACAGGCAAGTCATGTATTGTGGGGAGACATGGCCAATTAGGCAATGTGAAGATGAATAAGTGTTACACAGTGTGCGAGTGGTTAAGGTGGCAATATAAGTGTGCAGTTTAAAACACTAATGATGAGTCAAAAAGGCTTCTGAATCCCATGTAGCTACACTTCCAGAGCAAAGTGCATGAATCAATGAATGGCTGTTCAAGAAAGTCAAGTTTCTTTCATTCACCTCTTGTCTTTCCCTAGAACCCAAATTTAAATCAAAATGCATGGAACAACTTGGAGCAGTACTGCCGTTCACTTACCAAGCATTACATGAATGTGTTTGTGTGCACTGGACCACTTTATCTGCCCAGGTGAGTGTCATTTGAAACAGACTTCCATAACAAACATAATGGTATTTTTCAGTGTTGCCATCTTAAACGCCATTCACACAGTGATCTGCTTTTGCAAACAGGCATTATGCAAGCATCATGATCTGTGTGAATGGGGTCCAAGGTGAGAATGATACAGAAGTCATAACTGTTCCTTCTCTCTGCTTATAGACAGGAACCAGATGGGAAAATGTATGTGAAGTACCAGGTGATGGGGAGGAACCATGTGGCGGTCCCCACCCATTTCTTCAAGGTGGTGATCCTGGAGAAGCAGAGGGGAGAGGTGGAGCTGCGTTCGTATGTGATGCCCAACACACCTGTGGATAACAAGATTCCTCTGGAGCGCTTCCTGGTGCCCATCGAGAGCATTGAGAGAGCCTCAGGACTGCTCTTTGTACCCAACATTATGAAGAGGACAAACAGCCTGCTGGCTATCACTGCTGGAGGCAAATGAGTCTGGTCAGCTCTGTGTAGTGTGGTGGGTCTGGTTCATTAGGGCACACTGTAGCAAAAACATTTTTAGAATTGAAAACAAACATTTTCATTGGACAGTACTGACCCGTTTCACTCTATTTTTAAGAGTTTTCTTCCATTTTGTCTTCTGAACACAACCTTGGTCATTCAGCTCTGTGTAGTGTGGTGACCATCCTCAGTAAGGATTTACATGACTGCACCAAACCCATCTGCTTTGTCAATGTAGTGCTTATTTTGCATTGAATTCAACAAAAAAGGGAAACAATCCAATTATTGTCCAGTAGGATGTGATGCTAATAAATATTTAGGAGCATTAGACTAGTTCTGAATGATTCTTGCTTATTATTTTTGACTATCCAAAGGGGACACACATCTTCACATTAAATAAGCTGTTCCATCTTTGAAAAGAGTGGGGCTGGCCCTGATACAGAGATACTGGAAAAGGACAAAGCAGAAACGGCATACTGTAGAAATGCTGAAGGCAGGGCTTACAATTTCTAAAATACTGCTCATTTTTCATTGAGGACAGGTGAAGACTGTTTTGTTCTACTAGTCTTGGTCCTATTACTGTACCTTTCTAGTGATGAAAACATGTTAACCCCTTGATAAAAAGAAAACATATTTCTGTGCATTTTGGTGTGGCAGAGCCACAGAACATACAGATACAGGCGATCGAACCAATATGTTTAATAGGGGATCATATCAGCCCTACTTGTAACATATCTGCACCATTCTGGATGATTGAATTAATATCAGGTGTTCTTCACTCTCCTTCCTACACACATTGAACCACAGAAAATAGTATGCACAGAGACTTTACCACATGTCTGCAGTCCACATTGCCCATGGCTTCTGTAAGATTCTATAAAAAGTTTACAATGAGTTCATATATGTAAGTGATTGTATGTACATAAGTCCCTGTTTGTAAGTTCCTTAACATGTACAGTAAATCCCCTCCACCTTCCACTGTATTTACTTGAGGGCAATTCCACGGTAACAAAATTACAGTGAGAATAAAATGTATGCCAAACAAAAACCATTGATTTCAAAGTTTAACAAACCATACAATACCACTTTTAATAATTTACACAGTTAAAAAAAAAACACTTACTGGAAAAACTGTGGAGATGGAAAGTTTACAGAATTACAGTAAAATCTCACTCACTTTTATTCTGTTACCAAACTTTGAATCCGCACAGTTCTTCCTGTAAATGTGTTTTTTAGAAAAACTGTTGAAAGTAGTCAATGGTTTTTGTTTGGTATGCATTTTAAAGTGAAAAATTGGAGTATCTGAGTATCCGTTATCATGGAATTGCCCTTGAGGTGCTACTTGTCATGCCGGGTTATGTTCTGTGTACCTGGCTCAGGCTGGCTTCTCAGACCCCTTGAGACTAGTGTCTTTTAGAAGGGACAGAGCTGGAATGCTCCAGAAAATCACAAGGATTAACTTATACTAAACAGATAATTATGCAAGACATGCTTAGGAGCACAAGACATCGCAGCACAAGGAGTAGGCCTATCATTCAATATGATGGATGTGTAGCTTTTGGAACTACTGCCATTTCTCCAGCAAAATGCAACCTGAAGGTACACTTTATGTTGTTTTCCGTTTAGAAAATGACTGACCTGCAGTGACACATTATTATGGTAATTGGGGTGGGTGGCAGCATGCAGGCATATTTAGCTAAGGGAACTGAATGAAATATGACATGCTTCAGAATACAGCAAGGATTGTTGTTTAATATAAGTCCTAGAATTGCACACAGTGAGATACTGTTACTTGTTTTCATATTTTCCTGTCGGAACACTTCTTTTACAACAGATGAATTAGCTCTAATATACAGTTAGAATGGATTTGACTTCACAACCTATCCTTATATGTCTCATGTATCATTTCTCCTTAGGGAAACTGAACATCTGAACAAAATACATATTGGGGAAAGGGAAGCACATCTGCTTCGCAACATACTAGGTAGGCAGAGACCCCAAACTCTCCCTGAAAATGATAATAATGACCTCGTATTATCCGCAAGAAGACATGTAAGGGATTTATCATTGAACGCCTTGTCCTGAATGTTCAAACTCATTGAGATCAGAGACCTTCGGAGGTAGAAGTCGCAGAATGATCAAAGGTGTGGCTCTCTGTCAGAGTGTATGCTGAGGTACCATGGGGTGTGCGATGTGTACCCTGCTGGATGATATGTGCAATGTGTCTCTGCTGATGTGGAGAAGAAGGAAGAGGCCAGTGGAACTGTCTGAGTTCCCACAGGCTGCATATGAGGGCTATCAGAAATATTCTGGACTGAATTACCCTCCCGCCTCTGGGATGATGTCTGGTCAACAGCCCACCTACCAGACAGTGATCAGAGCATTAACAGTCTAGATAAGAATCCCAAGTCTACTCTGTATGGATAACGACAGATCACTAAGATGAGCATTTGTCTTTCAGTGTTCTGAGTGTTTTTTTGGTCAATTGGTGCTTATATTGGTCTTATTTCACACATGTACAAGTGTGCATTATACATGTGTGAATTTGATATTATTTTTTTTCTTTTATATATCCCACTGAGACACCCTCGGAGAGTGGGGTCGCAACCAGGAATCAGCCATTATTGACCACGACCCTGTAGCAATTAGGGTTAAGTGCCTTGCTCAAGGGTTCAGACAGACCATCACCTTGTCGGCTCGTTTATTGGCCCAATGCTTTTAACCTGTCGGTGGTACCTACAAGTGTGTATTAATACGAATGCGTGAATTGGTGCAAAAAAAAGTATGGAAATGCATCTATTAGGAGCATCTACTAATCAAATGTATAATGAAATAATATATATATATATTTTTTTTTACATATCCCAGCTCTCCTTGAGACGTCCTAGGAGAGTGGGATGTGTATTCATTCTAGATTCATCCCAGCGGACAAGTGATGTCATTAGTTTCTGGTTTCTTTTTGATGTCCATTCAACCAAGTTTGCCTGCTACTTGTTTTGTGCATACTAATGGTTTAATTACTGTACTTGCTTTACACCACTAGGTGGCGATATTTATATAGATGTCACTGATCAATGACAGCATTTCAGATGGTTTGTAAAAATAAATACCACATGAGAAACACTACATGATTAAATTCGTGAAATAAATCTTTAATTGTAGTTGCATTTCTACATAAATTACATACATGTTTTTTACTTTTATGATGGTAGGCCTATTCTTGTTACCATTTACACACATAAAATTATTATTTTAACATTCATAGAAATGTTTCTAGGAGTTTGCAGTAACAACATGGCAAAAATATTGTTCAGTATTATATAGGGCAAGGAAAAAGGAAAGAGAATAGTTTTGGTCACTCTCTTGCAAATCGTTGGCAAAACGTCCCTAAAAGAACTGGGAGACAATGAAGATGCACTATACTGTGAACTGATCTGTGGTTTCTATTGCAGTGCAGTACATATTATTTCCTTTCAATAAAATAAAACCAAAGCAGGAAGACGCACCTTTCGCTTTGAAAGAGAAAATCAATTGAAACCCTCCAAAGAGATTTTCTGTGTGCAGGTTGGGTGCAACAAGAACACTTGAGGGAAATAGGTGCACATTGCTATCAGAATGCAGATGTTCTATACCTGCAGCACATTGCTATCAGAATGCAGATGTTCTATACCTGCAGCACATTGCTATCAGAATGCAGATGTTCTATACCTGCAGCACATTGCTATCAGAATGCAGATGTTCTATACCTGCAGCACATTGCTATCAGAATGCAGATGTTCTATACCTGCAGCACATTGCTATCAGAATGCAGATGTTCTATACCTGCAGCACATTGCTATCAGAATGCAGATGTTCTATACCTGCAGCACATTGCTATCAGAATGCAGATGTTCTATACCTGCAGCACATTGCTATCAGAATGCAGATGTTCTATACCTGCAGCACATTGCTATCAGAATGCAGATGTTCTATACATGCAGCTTCAACACAATCCATCATACTCTGACAAATACTATTCAGCATTAGGGCATTTTATTAAAACAAAAAACAATGAAGATATTCAATAAATAATGTTGAAGTGATTGAAACAAACATAATTTAGAGCATAACATAAATACCATTTTACACATAACGTACTTTAACAATAGTCTAGTTGATAAAAAAATCTAATTATGTTTAAGCTTAACATTTCCACAGACCAAAACACAGGTCAACACAGTAATTCAGGTGACTCATTTGCTGAAAGCAGACCACTGGTGTTTTCAGATGAGAATTAGCGGAAGTCAGAATTGAGAAGTCATGCAAAGCCACTTGTTGAGACCACCTTTGAAGGTTGCTAAAGTTAGCGACTTGCATCTTAAATAAGACTACAAAAAAGGCCTTAAGTCCACTCCATGTTCATAGCTTCAATCAACACTAGAGGGAACTTGAAGTGACAATGAATCTGGTTTATACCTCAGTTACAGCCTAAAACCGCATTTGGATGTACTGTCTGGAAGAGACTTTCATCCTTCACTTTGGATAGAAGGTATTCTAAATGGAGTGTTTATGTAGGGCCGTTAGCGAAATTACTGTTCCAGAAGCGCAAGGGTAGAGGAGTGGCCAGAGGAGTGGCCAGGTATTTGAGTTCAGTCCTATTCTATTCAGCACTGTCAAACTGCAAACAGTGAAGGTTTGGCCTACACATAACAATTTAGATACGCAGAGGACAAAACAGTATCTATGTTTATCAATATTATATAACAGCATCAATAAATTGTTCATTTTTAACAAAGAACCCACATATGAAAAGAGGATAATGGGGGAAATGATGTGTGAACTGTCTACTGAAGTAGAAATACAATTACAATCAAACTCTTACTATTGTCTTGCAATATTAGCACAGCCGAGTTTAACACAATGAACACATACAGTACAAAATACTATTCCCCTTCCAGACAATCAATATAAATACTGTGAACATTTTATATACATCTGAGGTATGTAAACCTCTAAATATACTAATATTTAAGCATATACAAAGTATGCAAAAAATGATATAGCTGAGCTCTTTCTTTACCATTAGCAATTTAAAACACAGCAAGTTTGTTGTGCTACTGTAGTCCTGATGAGGTAAGAACAGCAGAGTATACCTAAAATATACAGGAAGAATATAGAAACACTTTCTATTGGGACGTGCTTTCGGGAAAAGTCTAACCAAAGCGGTTTTCAAAAGCTTGTCAACATGAGAGGAGGCTTTCACTGATAGAGTTGTTCATTTGGCCTTTTTTGCCTTTACCTCCCTTATCTCACATTGTATATAGTCTTATTTTTGTCTACTGTATCATTGATTGTATGTTGTTTTAGTCCATGTGTAACTCTGTGTTTTTGTATGTTGTCGAACTGCTTTGCTTTATCTTGGCCAGGTCACAATTGTAAATGAGAACTTGTTCTCAACTTGCCTACCTGGTTAAATAAAGGTGAAATAAAATAAATAAAAATACATTTGGCAACATATACTGTATGCTTTTGAAGTTTGAAAAAAACAAACTGTGGGGTAAAAAAACAGCCATTGAGTAAAATCAAATATTGATGCTACAATGTACTATACACTTGTGTTGTACTATACTGTTGCAGGAAGAAACAGGTTGGCTGTGAGTATGATAGTATTTACTCTGTTTACTAAACTCTGAAAACATAGGGTTCATAAACGAGTGTCCTCTTTTAGCACCAGGTGCTATATAAACACAGTGACTGGAAATTATAGGTGTAGATCAGAAATCAGAAACATTAAAGCTTATAATTGTTCAAATCACTTCAAAACAGGCTTTAACATAACAGCACAACCTTAAATCGATAAAATTGTGTTTTATGTACTAGGACAGAGAGTTTAGGATGTCTTGCAGCCAGGTGCAGACGTTATAGCTTTCTCTAAAGTCAATCTGGAATGTTCTGCCTATCCATGTGAGAGATGCAGACTCGGTCTCAACCTTTAAGTCTTTATTGAAGACTCATCTCTTCAGTAGCTCCTATGATTGAGTGTAGTCTGGCCCAAGGCACGGGAGCAACAAACCGCCCTTGCCGTCTCTGCCTGGCCGGTTCCCCTCTCTCCACTGGGATTCTCTGCCTCGCCTCAAACCCTATATTACGGGGGCTGAGTCACTGACTTACTGGTGCTCTTCCATGCCGTGCCTAGGAGGGGTGCGTCACTTGAGTGGGTTGAGTCACTGACGTGGTCTTCCTGTCCGGGTTGGCACCCCCCCCCCCCCCCCCCCCCGGGTTCGAGCCCTGGGGGGGATCTTCGTGGGCTACACTCTGCCTTGTCTCAGGATAGTAAGTTGGTAGTTGAAGATATTCTTCTACTGGTGTGGGGCCTGTGCTTTGGCAAAGTGGGTGGGGTTATATCCTGCCTGTTTGGCCCTTTCCGGGGGTATCGTCGGACAGGGCCAAAGTGTCTCCCGACCCCTCCTGTCTCAGCCTCCAGTATTTATGCTGCAATAGTTTGTGTCGGAGGGCTAGGGTCAGTCTATTATATCTGGAGTATTTCTCCTGTCTTATCTGGTGTCCTGTGTGAATTTAAGTATGCTCGTATGCTCTCTCTAATTCTCTCTCTCGGAAGACCTAAGCCCTAGGACCATGCCTCGGGACTACCTGGCATGATGACTCCTTGCTGTCCCCAGTCCACCTGGTCGTGCTGCTGCTCCAGTTTCAACTGTTCTGCCTGCGGCTATGGAACCCTGACCTGTTCACTGGACGTGCTACCTTGTCCCAGACCTGCTGTTTTCAACTCTCTAGAGACAGCAGGTGCAGTAGAGATACTCTGAATGATCGGCTATAAAAAGCCAACTGACACTTACTCCTGAGGTGCTAACCTGTTGCACCCTCTACAACCACTGTGATTATTTTTATCTGACCCTGCTGGTCATTTATGAACATTTGAACATCTTGGCCATGTTCTGTTATAATCTCCACCTCTCATAGCCTGGTTCCTCTCTAGGTTTCTTCCTAGGTTCTGGCCTTTCTAGGGAGTTTTTCCTAGCCACTGTGCTTCTATACCTGCATTGCTTGCTGTTTGGGGTTTTAGGCTGGGTTTCTGTACAGCCCTTTGTGACATCAGCTGATGTAAGAAGGGCTTTATAAATACATTTGATTGAATCTGATCAAGTCCTTTATATTTTTAAGCAACAGTTTCAGTCAGTCTAGCCCTTCTTTCTGTGATCCTGACCACATTCATTGAAAATAATGGATTTGGACAGTATAAATCTATTTCTCTGGAGAGTGGCTGGGTGTGGCTAGTTCCTCCTCCCTCCCTCCCCCAGCCCAAGCGTCATTGAGTTGGGCTTGGCCCCCTCTCCCTCCCTAGCAGTTGCTGCTGTTCCTGAACTCTCCGTTCTCCGTGATCTGGAGCTTGGTGGGGGAGATGCCGTTACGGGTCTGCATGCTGTAGCGCTCCTTCAGCTGGGTCAGAGCGCTCATCAGGCGGGCGTTGGCCGCGTCTAGAGAGGCGATGCGTTTCTCCTGCAGAGTGAGGAGGGAGAGAGGGAGGAATAGAGAATGATGGAGGAAGAGAAAGACGGAGGGAGGAGGAGAAGAGGGTTGTCATCACACAATCCAATGAATCCTTCATAACATGGCTCTGATCGACTGTACTACCGCTTCTAAGCAAACCAACATGACTTAAACAAAACAAGCAGCCACTATTGTAAACAGAAAAGGAATGTTGCTGAAGTAAAAACGTGGATTGTCCACATACAGTACATTTTGTACTTGTCACAGTAATTCAGGTGGCTGGATTGCTTGCAGTGAGTGAGACCTATCATTTTCAATCTGAGGAGGTTGTTAACATTTATAAAGCCAGAGGGCGCTGTTCTCTTCAAGTCCGTAGTCTGACATGTTACAGTAAATCTGTGAATAAAATATTTGAGTAAATACTTTATATTGACAGTTGTGGAAAAAACATCTATTGCCAGCCAAAACATCTCTTGTGGACACTAAACACTCACCTGGGCTTCAATGATCTTCTGTTTTGAGTCCACTATCGACTGCATATCTGAATGATCTTTTTTCAGTTCCTCCTCAACTGACATCAGCCTGAAAGAGTAACAAAGATATGTTTGTATTGATGGCTGTTCAATATCGTTACATTTATTCCACCACAGACATTACAACGAGCCACAATGAGCCCGTCCTCCGATTTAAAGTCACACCAGCCTCCACTGGTAAGCAAAGGACACCTCACCTGGTGATGATGCTCTTCATCTGGAGCTCCTTGTCGTCCTGCTGCCGGCTCAGACGCTCCTCTGTGTCCTCCAGCCGCGCCTGGTACTCCAGCAGCATTGTCTGGGTCTGCTCGTCCTGGCCCTTCAGGTGACACTCATACTCCTCCAGCTTCTTGGCTGACTGACACAGCCTGTCCTGCAGGATGGCTATTTCCTGCTGGTACTGGACACAGGACAGAGTGGCAGTCAGACCAGTGTCGCACACACACTTGTCATTCTCAAAGCAGCCCCCATTCAGCGGGCTAAGAGACAGTTTGTGGTTGTTTGTTATGCTTTCTGTTCACTGCAGCTAGCGACTGGAACGAGTTACAACGAACACTCAAACTGGACAGTTTTATCTCCATCTCTTTATTCAAAGACACAATTATGGACACTCTTACTGACAGTTGTGGCTGCTTTGTGTGATGTATTGTTGTCTCTACCTTCTTGCCCTTTGTGCTGCTGACCTTAACCAATAATGTGGACCATGTTTTGTGCTGCTGCCATGTTGTGTTGCTACCATGTTGTTGTCATGTTGTGTTGCTTCCATGCTATGTTGTTGTCTTAGGTCTCACTTTATGTAGTGTTGTCTCTCTTGTTGTGATGTGTGTTTTGTTTCATTTGTAATTTTTAATCCCAGCCCCCGCAGGAGGCCTTTTGCCTTTTGGTAGACCGTCATTGTAAATAAGAATTTGTTCTTAACCGACTTGTCTAGTTAAATAAAGGTTAAATAAAAAAATTAAATAAAAAATGATTCTGTTTTTCTTGGACTCAACTTCTGACAGAAGAGTAGTCATGCCATCTTATGTGGAGTAACTACTGTAATGTACAGTGTATGCTAATGCAAGTGTATGGATGAAAACTCAGGCACACAATCAAGTCAAAGCTCCTAGTCATGCTATGAAAAGCCGGTCTGGGTTCAAATGTGGGATCCTGCAAAGCTTTCAGGTACATTTCTGCTGTCTCTGGGAAAATATGCAAGCAAGTGAATCCCAAACATATTCCACAGCATTTAACAAACTATTAGAAAATACACTGCTGTTGTGTAATGTACCAACTAGACTCCATAGAAACCATACAGTAGAACCCGGTCTAAAACCATAGGGATTGAAATATGACTAATTCTTCAAATATTATATTCCAGCACTGAGTACTGTATTGTGTCTGTTTAATACAAACAGATTAAAGAGCCCTTCAGCTAACTTCAACTAAGGACTTTATAAAGAGCATTTACGGGTAGTAGTTTCATTTGTGTTTGGTTCTCACTTTGGCAGACCTGAAAACGGTGAAATAATCATTAAAACACCTCTTAAAAACATCCACAAATTGAAATCCAACGTGTGTGATGAAAATGTGTCCGTGTAGTTCTGTAACTTCAGCTTGTAAGTGTGTTCAAGTGCAATATGTTGCTGGTGTATAATTCATCGGAGTAGCTGGGGAAATTGGCAAAGGGAGAGGAGGGCACACACTTGCCTGTTGAGATAAATCTTCTCTTGAGCTTCAGTGTGTGCAGTTCAGCCTATACCCATCTTGCAGATTGGCATTTATTGTCATGAATCTTGCCCTGGAGGCAGCACTGCAGAGTGGTCTAGCTGGCACAGCCACAACATCTAACCCTACCTTACCACACTGCTAAGCCGAATGCCTAACCCTAACCACACTGCTAAGCCTAATACCTTACCCTGACCTTAACCACACTGCTTAGCCTAATGCCTAACCTTAACCACACTGCTAAGCCTAATGCCTAACCTTAACCACACTGCTTAGCCTAATGCCTAACCTTAACCACACTGCTTAGCCTAATGCCTAACCTTAACCACACTGCTTAGCCTAATGCCTAACCCTAACCACACTGCTTAGCCTAATGCCTAACCTTAACCACACTGCTTAGCCTAATGCCTAACCCTAACCACACTGCTTAGCCTAATGCCTAACCTTAACCACACTGCTAAGCCTAATGCCTAACCTTAACCACACTGCTAAGCCTAATGCCTAACCTTAACCACACTGCTTAGCCTAATGCCTAACCACACTGCTTAGCCTAATGCCTAACCCTAACCACACTGCTTAGCACCATGATATACTGTATACTGCATACTGGGGGTGTAATTATAGTACAGTATACGAGTTGAATTAGCCTCTCTATTCTGACATTGTTGAGATGGAGGTAGACTGCCAGATGTAGGTTGACGTTTATTGTCATGAATCTTGCCCTGGAGGCAGGACATTGTGATTTCCGCTAGATGGGCCAGCTGCAAAGTCATAATTGGCTATGTTGTAAAAATTCAAGAAAACTAAAATGTGCTTTTTGGTCTTAAAACCTCTTATAGCTCCTTAAGGATAGGGGGCGCTAGAGCGAATTTTGAATAAAATACGTGCCCATTTTAAACGGCCTCCTACTCAAACTCAGAAGCTAGGATATGCATATAGATTCGGATAGAAAACACTCTAAAGTTTCTAAAACTGTTTGAATGGTGTCTGTGAGTATAACAGAACTCATATGGCAGTCAAAACCCCGAGACAGATCCTAACAGGAAGTGGAAATCTGATTTGTGGAATCACCTTCAACACTTTGCCTATAAAACACACCGTGAGTTAGGATTCATTGAGCACTTCCTAAGGCTTCCACTAGATGTCAACAGTCTTTACAAAGTGGTTTGAGTCTTCTATGGTAAAAACTGACCGAAAGAGAGGCTTGGAAAGTTGGTCATAGAGGGAGGGCCATTACTACTATGACGCGGGCGCCCATGGGTAGCCTCATCTTCCGAAACGTTTAGTAAGACAATGCAATCGTCCCCCTTGAATATTATTGAAGCTCTGGTTGAAAAAGGCTCTAAAGATTTATGTTATACAACGTTTGAACGAACTTAAATATTTTTTTTTTGCACATTCGTGACGACAAGTCCCGTGGGCTTCAGTACATTTTGAGTAGCCTTCGGAACGCGCTAACAAGAAGGAGCTATTGGGACATAAATTATTAACTTTTTCGAACAAAACTACATTTGTTGTGGACCTGGGATTCCTGGAAGTGCCTTCTGATGAAGATAATCAAAGGTAAGGGAATATTTACAATAGTATATTTGATTTTAGATGGTTCCAAGATGGCGCTAACATGTATCGCCTAGCCTATTTTTCTTAGCATAGCACCTCGTTTATTGCAAAGTGTGATTTCCCAGTAAAGTTATTTTTAAATCTGGCAATGCGGTTGCATTCACGAGATGTTAATCTATAATTCTTTGAATGACAATATTACATTTTTAAAATGTTTTCGAATAGTAATTTAGTAAATTGTAGCGCTGATTCACCGGATGCATTTGAGGGAAAAGATTTTCTGAACATCACGCGCCGATGTAAAATGCTGTTTTTATATACAAATAGGAACTTCATCGAACAAAAGAATGCATGTATTGTGTAACATGATGTCCTAGGAGTGTCATCAGATGAAGATCGTCAAAGGTTAGTGCTTCATTTAGCTGTGTTTTGGTTATTTGTGATGCATGTGGTTGGTCGGAAAATGGCGGAGTGGCTATTTTGACGATGTACCCTCCTAACATAATGTAATGTTTTGCTTTCGCTGTAAAGCCTTTTTGAAATCGGACAACGTGGTTCGATTCAGGAGAAGTGTATCTATAAAACGGTGTAAAATAGTCATATGTTTGAGAAACAGAAATTATTAGATTTGGTTATGAATATGGCGCTCTGATTTTTGGCTGGATGTTGATCCCGGTTACGGGATCAGCGCTAAAAGTTAACCTGTTGGGGCTAGGGGGCAGTATTTTCACGGCCGGATAAAAAACGGACCCGATTTAAACTGGTTACTACTCTTGCTCAGAAACGAGAATATGCATATAATTTGTAGATTTGGATAGAAAACACTCTAAAGTTTCTAAAACTGTTTGAATGGTGTCTGAGTATAACAGAACTCATTTGGCAGGCCAAAACCTGAGAAGATTCCATACAGGAAGTGCCCTGTCTGACAATTTGTTGTCCTTCTGTTGCATCTCTATCGAAAATACAGCATCTGTGCTGTAACGTGACACTTTCTAAGGCTTCCATTGGCTCTCTAAAGCCGCCAGAAAGTGGAATGGGGTGTCTGCTGTCTCTGGGCAAAGAACAGCAGCAGAGTTTGTAAGTGGTCAGCCTGGGGACAGTGAGACTGAGATGCGCATTCAAGAGACTTCATTTTTTTTCTTTCAGCCTTTGAATGAATACAACGTTGCCCGGTTGGAATATCATCGCTATTTTACAAGAAAAATAGCATAAAAATTTATTTTAAACAGCGTTTGACATGCTTCTAAGTACGGTAATGGCATATTTTGAATTTTTTTGTCACGAAATGCGCTCGCACGTTACCCTTCGGATAGTGACCTGAACGCACAAACAAAACGGAGGTATTTGGATATAACTATGGATTATTTGGAACCAAAACAACATTTGTTGTTGAAGTTGAAGTCCTGGGAGTGCATTCTGACGAAGAACAGCAAAGGTAATCCAATTTTTCTAATAGTAATTCTGAGTTTAGTGAGCCCCAAATTTGGTGGGTGTCAAATTAGCTAGCCTGTGATGGCCGAGCTATGTACTCAGAATATTGCAAAATGTGCTTTCGCCGAAAAGCTATTTTAAAATCGGACATAACGTTTGCATTAAGGAGTTCTGTATCTATAATTCTTAAAATAATTGTTATGTATTTTGTCAACGTTTATCATGAGTAATTTAGTCAATTCACCGGAAGTTTTCGGTGGGTATGCTAGTTCTGAACATCACATGCTAATGTAAAAAGCTGTTTTTTGATATAAATATGAACTTGATTGAACAAAACATGCATGTATTGTATAACATAATGTCCTAGGAGTGTCATCTGATGAAGATCATCAAAAGGTTAGTGCTGCATTTAGCTGTGGTTTGGGTTTTTGTGACATATATGCTTGCTTTGAAAATGGCTGTGTGATTATTTTTGGCAGGGTACTCTCCTGACATAATCTAATGTTTTGCTTTCACTGTAAAGCCTTTTTGAAATCGGACAATGTGGTTAGATTAACGAGTCTTGTCTTTAAAATGGTGTAAAATAGTCATATGTTTGAGAAATTGAAGTTATAGCATTTTTGAGGTATTTGTATTTCGCGCCACGCGATTCCACTGACTGTTGACTAGGGTGGGACGCAAACGCCCCACCTAGCCCATAGAAGTTAAGCAGCAAATAACCCTTTAATATCCACATGCATTCCAATCATGGAAGACCTGCTAGTAGGGAGAGATACAGTGCCTCAGTCCGGTTTTTGCTTTTGGCTCCGCAACACTTTCACTTCATTAATAACAACCTCAGAATCACGTATTGATAGCTCATGTTAATAACCATGAATATGTTCTGACTTTATGCTACTCCTCTAAAGAAGTGCAGTAGCTGTGCTGAATATTATTGCGATGTTGCGTTGTAGCAGATGTTAGGTTTTACAAGATGCTAGACATTACCTTTTCAGTCTGGGTGAGCTCCTCTTTGTTTCTGAGGTCTTCCCTGTGCTTGGTATCTGGGTCAACTCCCTCATGGTCTAAATACTGCACATTCATATTCAACAGCCAGGCAGCAGTACGGTCCAGGGCATTGGGGTTCACAGGGGAGGACGCCTGGTGGAACACACACACAACACGCACAAGCCTTCTGGTAAGTAATTGTTAGAAGAAGTGAGGCAGGGTAAATAAATGTTGCATGATGAAAATCACAAGCTACAATAGGATAGGGATGGCCATTTGACATGTTTTGGCTGTTCAAGTACTCGCATATAAAACATTTTGAGCACTCAAAATGAGTATATTTTTAGAACACAAAGCATGACATTTCTACCTTTAGATTTTGTGGCATAGAGAAAGTCAAGATATCAGACAGGGGAGGTGATATTAATAATACTCTGAGCAAAAGAGAATGTTTTGGGATTTTCACCCTCCAGACATTATTTCCTAAAGGACTTAATGACGAAATGCCTATGTATGTTGTGAATTTGAAATATGTCCCTATTTAAGATTACTCTGATGTTTTTCGTATGACGTACTCAATAATTAATGAAAACTTGCTATGTCCTCATTGTGGTTTTATGGACGTATTCAATGTGTCTTATTTATACACTTTTGTAATATTTGTGAAATCCATATTATTATGTTTGGTAGCACTTATTTATTTTTCCTTTGCCTCCAACCCCTTTCCATAGGTGGAACAGATGTGGGTGGGGCTAGGTCTACATAGAGGTGCTGTTTTCAGAAAATTGACAAAAGCTCTGACGAAGGCCGTTAGGCCGATACGTAAGCTTATTAAATATCAGTAATACTATCAAGAGCAGTGTGCGGTTTCCTTTTTTCCTTCATCCTGTTTCAACTGTTGCCATGCACCTGCAACAAGATTGCTCAGATGTGCGAGTGCCTTTTGAATTTTAGAACACAAGGCCCGCACTGGGCCCGCGCATTTATCTATACAGTATGCCAACAGATCACAACAATGCCTTATTTATCATAACCATTACAGATAAATCCTAATTGCTAAATTGCCTCAATAAAAAAGCAAGTGCCATGTAAGATGAATTTATTGAAACCGTAATATCAACTGGTTATTATATTATATCGTGAAACACAATCTTCAAAAAGGCAGTAACCTGCTTGTAGAACTCTATGGCTGTGTAATGGCATAGCCTTGTTTTGTTAATTTAACAGACAAAACGCTCTTATTTCCTGAGCCCTTATCACAGTCAAGACGCCTATTTTATAGTAAAAAAAACATGATGTTATGATTTATTCTGCCTGTTCTTTAGAATTTTCTAAATGGATGAACATTCCACATTGAACACTGCATAGTGATGAATTAAGGCCATGACATTTGTTTGGTGAGTAGGCATATGCTTGATGTTTCTGATGAAAATACTCTCTTTGTCTTAGTCAAACTAATGTTTTTGCATATTGTCAGAGTGGTACCTGTCTATGTTTAGGGAGATTATAGCCCAGGCTAACTAATTCTAAATGGCACTAGCAGTTCACAAAGTAGCTTAAGCGGAAAATAGACAGGACGCAATTATTCAAAAAACTGCAGCTCGTTGTTGGAACACATTTTCCTACTTCAATCAACCAGTCCATTTTGAATTTGTGATAAAACTGTCATCATTTGGAAAGGAATGTAGTGTGTGTATCCCATCAGTTAGATATTTTTTTATAGACATTTATTTCTGTAGGCCTTACAGGAGCTTGTGTGCACTGAGCACGTGTGGAGGGAGGGGTTGGAATGGAGTGAATGTAACACGGAGGGGAAAGGGCATTTAGGGAAAAGAACAGTGTGATGCTTGGTTTCTTTTTTGTAGTGCCCTGCAAATATACAAATGGAACACTAGAGTCAAAGCATTTTTTTTTTTAAATGGATAAAGATCAAGCTTTGACATCCATTCGTGTACTCATGCCCTTCAATGGGAAGCCAGTGTCTACTGAGGAGTAGAGCTGAGCCAGTGTATTCAGCTCGGGGGATCAGAGGAACACATGTGAAGCAAGGGGAAGACACAGGGGTGGTTGTTTTTGCATTGGTGAATTAACCATCTGGAAATGTCTATTTTAATGTTTTTAAGGAATCACGAGAATGTGGAATCAAGTCTCTAAAACCTTGATAAAGAAGATTTTAATAAATTATGGAATTGATTTGTTTAATAGCAAAATGGTTCAGTTGGTCTATATGTTAACCCGTCTTTTCACCTGCCCCCTGGTGTGTTCTCTAAAAACTCCTACTCTGGCTGGGACCTGGCAACCACCACACACTCCTCCTACTCTGGCTAGGACCTGGCAACCACCACACACTCCTCCTACTCTGGCTGGGACCTGGCAACCACCACACACTCCTCCTACTCTGGCTGGGACCTGGCAACCACCACACACTCCTCCTACTCTGGCTGGGACCTGGCGACCACCACACACTCCTCCTACTCTGGCTGGGACCTGGCGACCACCACACACTCCTCCTACTCTGGCTGGGACCTGGTGACCACCACACACTCCTCCTACTCTGGCTGGGACCTGGCGACCACCACACACTCCTCCTACTCTGGCTGGGACCTGGCGACCACCACACACTCCTCCTACTCTGGCTGGGACCTGGCGACCACCACACACTCCTCCTACTCTGGCTGGGACCTGGCAACCACCACACACTCCTCCTACTCTGGCTGGGACCTGGTGACCACCACACACTCCTCCTACTCTGGCTGGGACCTGGCGACCACCACACACTCCTCCTACTCTGGCTGGGACCTGGCGACCACCACAAACCCACGGAGAGAGAGTCCCAAATACAGTGTGAAACTTGTTTTGATCCCAAATATTACCAAGGGGAGGGGTGCAGTTGTGTTTAGCTGGTAAATTCTCCATCTGTTAACAATGAGGGTTTTTTCAGACCACGGACAAAACTGATTTAGTTGAGTGGAACAGGCATTTAATAACCACTCCAATGTCCACAGTCACACAATTAATTCTGCCTGTCAACACCGTTCGCAGGCTTCAGCACTGAGGCCTGTAGGTTACCGCCTCTGGACTCACTGCCCTGGGTGATTTGCTATTGGCTTAGTGAGGCTGAGTGTTATTAATGCTTATTGAGGCCAATTGGGCATTAAATCCATACTCTCTTCACCAACCACAGTGACTGTGAGCTGGAGACCACCACCGAGGTCATATCCCGCCTGGCTCATCCCTCTAGGCCACAGATGAAGTAAGGCTAGCAACACTAATGGACTTGGCTCTGTGTATTATTATTCTGGAGTTCAGCCATTGGTTATGGAGAGTTATTCCTCATCAGAATCTAATTTCCTACCTGCAACACCTAGTACATGCAATCCAAACTCTGCCAGATAGACATTAAGAGCTTATCAAATCTAGTGTTGCACGGTATACCAAAAATTCTGTACTTTTTCGATACTAGAACATAAAAAACGGTTGGGTACTCCAATTTTTGTTACTTTCAATACTTCTGTCAAATGTGTCTCATGTCATATACGGATTGGGAGGATCGAGTCTGTCTAGTAATCTGTCTGAATCTTCTCAAGGGGAAAGTAGCTAGCCAGGTTGCACTTGCGCATGCATTGGAAAGCTGCCTCGGTCATCCCCCTCTTCAAAGGGGGTGACACTAGACCCAAACTGTTACAGACCTATATCCATCCTGCCCTGCCTTTCTAAAGTCTTCGAAAACCAAGTTAACAAACAGATCACTGACCATTTTGAATCCCACCGTACCTTCTCCGCTGCGCAATCCGATTTCCGAGCTGGTCACGGGTGCACCTCAGCCACGCTCAAGGTACTAAACGATATCATAACCGCCATCGATAAAAGACAGTACTGTGCACCCATCTTCATCGACCTGGCCAAGGCTTTCGACTCTGTCAATCACCGTATTCTTATCGACAGACTCAACAGCCTTGGTTTCTCAAATGACTGCATCGCCTGGTTCACCAACTACTTCTCAGACAGAGTTCAATGTGTCAAATCGGAGGGCTTGTTGTCCGGACCTCTGGCAGTCTCTATGGGTAGAGTTCAATTCTCGGGCCGGTTCTTTTCTCTGTATATATCAACGATGTCGCTCTTGCTGCGGGTGATTCATTGATCCACCTCTACGCAGACGACACCATTCTGTATACATATGGCCCTTCTTTGGACACTGTGTTAACTAACCTCCAAACGAGCTTCAATGCCATACAACACTCCTTCCGTGGCCTCCAACTGCTCTTAAATGCTAGTAAAACCAAATGCATGCTCTTCAACCGTTCGCTGCCCGCACCCGCCCGTCTAGCATCACTACTCTGGACGGTTCTGACTTAGAATATGTGGACAACTACAAATACCTAGGTGTCTGGCTAGACTGTAAACTCTCTTTCCAGATTCATATTATACATCTCCAACCCAAAATTAAATCTAGAATCGACTTCCTATTTCGCAACAATGCCTCCTTTACTCACGCCACCAAACATACCCTCGTCAAACTGACTATCCTACCGATACTTGACTTCGGCGATGTAATTTACAAAATAGCTTCCAATACGCTACTCGCCGGAGCCCCCAGGCCACCGGCACCAGCCCCAACCACCCACCACGCGCGGCCTAGCGGCGGCCCGCCACGCGCCGCCCCGGCCCGGTCGCAGCAGGCCCCCCCGCTCACGGTCCGATCCCCCCGTGCACGCGCTCCGCGGCTCACGGTCCCCCAAAGCCAACACCTCCTTTGGTCGCCTTTCCTTCCAGTTCTCTGCTGCCAATGACTGGAACGATTTGCAAAAATCGCTGAAGCTGGAGACTTATATTTCCCTCACTAACTTTAAACATTAGCTATCTGAGCAGCTGATCGCTGCAGCTGGAAATAGCCCATCTGTAAATAACCCACCCAATCTACCTACCTCATCCCCATATTGTTTTTATTTACTTTTCTGCTCTTTTGCACACCAGTATTTCTACTTGCACATAATCTGCTCATCTATCACTCCTGTGTTAATCTGCTAAATTGTAATTACTCAGCTACTATGGCCTATTTATTGCCTTACCTCCTCACGCCATTTGCACACACTGTATATAGACTTTTTTTTCTCTATTGTGTTATTGACTGTACGCTTGTTTATTCCATATGTAACTCTGTTGTTGTTTGTGTCGCACTGCTTTGCTTTATCTTGGCCAGGTCACAGTTGTAAATGACAACTTGTTCTCAACTAGCCTACCTGGTTAAATAAAGGTGAAATAAAATTAATATTATTATTATTTTTAAATGCATTCCACACAGCACAAGTGACACAGTCACTTTTGAAAATCAAGCAAGAAGAGAGAAAATGCAGACAGCATGGCTCTTCAAACCAGCCTTCCTAGTTAATCAAATTGTATTTGTCAAATGCGTCGAATACAACAGGTTAGACCTTATTGTGAAATGCATACTGACAAGCCCTTAACCAACAATGAAGAGTTAAAAAAAGTAAAATCAAAATAAAATAAACTAAAGTAAAAAAAAAAAAAGTTACAATAACGAGGATATATAGAGGGTACAGGTTAGCCGAGGTAATTGAGGTAGTTTGTACATGTAGGTAGGGGTAAAGTGACTATGCTGCAGCAGTGTAAAAAAGGGGGTCAACGCAAATAGTCCGGGTAGCGATTTGATTAACTGTTTAGCAGTCTTTTGGCATGTGGGTAGAAGCTGTTAAGGGCCGTTAAGGAGCCTTTTGGTCCTAGACTTGGCGCTCCGGTACCGCTTGCCGTGCGATAGCAGAGAGAACAGTCTATGACTTGGGTGGCTGGAGACTTTGACAATTTTTAGGGCCTTCTTCTGACACCGCCTGGTATAGAGGCCTGGATGGCAGGAAGCTTGGCCCCAGTGATGTAGTGGGCCGGACGCACTAAACTCAGATGGCAAGCAGCTGCCATACCAAGCGGTGATGGAACCAATCAGGATGCTCTCGATGGTGCAGCTGTAGAACTTTTTGCGGATCTGAGGACCCATGACAAATCTTTTCAGTCTCCTGAGGGGAAGTAGGCGTTGTCATGCCCTCTTCACGACTGTCTTGGTGTGTTTAGAAGATGATAGTTTGATCGTGATGTGGACACCAAGGAACTTGAAGTTCTCGACCTGCTCCACTACAGCACCGTTAATGTCAATGGGGGTGTAATCGGCCCTCCTTTTCCTGTAGTCCATGATCAGCTCCTTTATCTTACTCACTTTGAGGGAGAGGTTGTTGTCCTGGTACCACCATTAATTAGGGCCGATTTCAAGTTTTCATAACAATCGGAAATTGGTATTTTTGGACGCCGATTTAGACCTTTAATTAGCTAGGCAAGTCAGTTAAGAACACAATCTTATTTTCAATGACGGCCTAGGAACGGTGGGTTAACTGCCTTGTTCAGGGGCAGAACGACAGATTTTTACCTTGTCAGCTTGGGGATTCAATATGCAACCTTACGGTTAACTAGTACCAACACTCAAACCACCTGCTTTACATTGCACTCCATGAGGAGCCTGCCTGTTACGCAAATGCAGTAAGAAGCCAAGGTAAGTTGCTAGCTAGCATTAAACTTATCTTATAAAAAACAATAAATCAATCGTAATCACTAGTTAACTACACATGGTTGATGATATTACTAGTTTATCTAGCCTGTCCTGCGTTGCATATAATCGCTTAGGTACACGTTGCTCCAACCATAAACATCAATGCCTTTCTTAAAATCAATACACAAGTATATATTTTTAAACCTGCATATTTAGTTAATATTGCCTGCTAACATGAATTTCTTTTAACTAGGGAAAATGTGTCACCTCTGCAACAGAGTCAGGGTATATGCAGCAGTTTGGGCCGCCTGGCTCGTTGCGAACTAATTTGCCAGAATTTTACGTAATTATGACATAACATTGAAGGTTGTGCAATGTAACAGGAATATTTAGACTTAGGGATGCCACCCGTTAGATAAAATACAGAACGGTTCCGTATTTCACCGACAGGAAAAAACGTTTTGTTTTCGAGATGATAGTTTCCGGATTCGACCATATTAATGACCTAAGGCTCGTATTTCTGTGTGTTTATTATGTTATAATTAAGTCTATGATTTGATAGAGCAGTCTGACTGAGCGATGGTAGGCACCAGCAGGCTCGTAAGCATTCATTCAAAACAGCACGTTCGTGCGTTTTGCCAGCAGCCCATCGCAATTCTTCAAGCATTGTGCTGTTTATGACTTCAAGCCTGTCAACTCCCAAGATTAGGCTGGTGTAACCGATGTGAAATGGCTAGCTAGTTAGCGGGTGCGCGCTAATAGCGTTTCAAACGTCACTCGCTCTGAGACTTGGAGTAGTTGTTTCCCTTGCTCTACATGGGTAACGCTGCTTCGAGGGTGGCTGTTGTCGTTGTGTTTCTGGTTCGAGCCCAGGTAGGAGTGAGGAGAGGGACGGAAGCTATACTGTTACACTGGCAATACTAAAGTGCCTATAAGAACATCCAATAGTCAAAGGTATATGAAATACAAATGGTATAGAGAGAAATAGTCCTATAATTCCTACAATAACCTCAACCGAAAACTTCTTACCTGGGAATATTGAAGACTCATGTTAAAAGGAACCACCAGCTTTCATATGTTCTCATGTTCTGAGCAAGGAACTTAAACGTTAGCTTTTTTACATGGCACATATTGCACTTTGACTTTCTTCTCCAACAATTTGTTTTTGCATTATTTAAACCAAATTGAACATGTTTCATTATTTATTTGAGGCTAAATTGATTTTATCGATGTATTATATTAAGTTAAAATAATTGTCATTATTACAACAAAAAAAATACAAAAAAAACAACAACAAAAAAAACGGCAGATTTATCGGTATCGGCGTTGAAAAATCATAAATCGGTCGACCTCTACTTGTGTCATCGGCAAACTTGGTGTTGGAGTCGTGCAAGGCCACGCAGTCATGGGTGAACAGGGAGTACAGGAGGGGACTAAGCACGCACCCCTGAAGGGCCCCCGTGTTGAGGATCAGCTTGGCAGATGTGTTGTTGCTAGTGATGCACCGATATGACATTTTTGGTTGACACTGATATCTGATATTTTCCTTGGCCCCCCTAAAAAACCTGATACTGATAACCGATATTATGCACTAGAATGCCTTTTAAGCATTCTAGTACAGTTAAATAGTTAACACACACACGGACGAAGCGGTGAAAGACACTGCATCTCAGTGCAAGAGGCGGCACAAGAGGTAGTCCCTGGTTCGAATCCAGGCCGTGATTGGGAGTCCCATAGGGCGGCGCACAACTGGCCCAGTGTCCTCAGGGCCGTCATTGTAAATAAGAATTTGTTCTTAACTGACTTGCCTAGTTAAATAAAGGTTCATAAAAATAATAAAAAAAGATTGATACACACATGGTTAAATAAATAAATACCTCCACTCCCGCTCCTTGTTGACAAAACTGGCTGCAGAAGCAAATTATGGGAATATGAGGGCCAGACCACCTAAACTACTAAGCAAAAGGTGTTGCGAAGCAGTGCAAGGGAGCTTGCATTGTAACATTGTTATTCTACTAAATTTGAATGATTTTTGACTGACAATGACATGAACATACATGTCAAAGAAGGATTTTTAAACCTTGAGACAATTGTGACATGGATTGTGTACGTGTGCCATTCAGAAGGTGAATTGGCAAGACAAAATATTGAAGTGCCTTTGAACAGGGTATGGTAGTAGGTGCCGGTTTGTGTCAAGAACTGAATGCTCCACCACCCACAGTGAGACCCCCCCCGATGTTACGCGCTCTACTCACTTTGTGCATGGTGCGCTGCTTGGTCTCAGGACTGTCCCCTTTAGACGAGGACGACTGCTGTCTCAGACGGTTGCCGCCACTGGGCCCCCAGTCGGGGGATGATGACATCATGCTGCCACTGGAGGGCCGCGGCCCGGGGTAGGCTGTCTGGAGCATGTTGGGCGGTGTCCTGCCCCTGGTGACGGGCGGAGGGGGCTGGTCTATCCTGCGCTGGGGGCCGGCGCTGTTCTGCCGCGGCACGTTGGGCTGGTGATCCCCGAGGGATAGCTGGCGGCGGGTGAACTCACTGCTGCTGCCTCCTCCACTACCGACCGCCACCCCCTGGGTGAGGAAGACCCCCGGATGCTTGGGGGTGTCCTCTGTGTTGTTGCCCTGAGAGCTGACGGAGCTGTGGCCATCGGAGCCCGAGTCGGCCAGGGGACCCCGCGGGGACACGCTCATGGTCATCCCCGTGGCCATCTGGTAAACAGGGTTCTGGAAGGAGAGGGGGGCCAGGAGCTGGGTGGGCCTCCCTGGGGTGCTGCTTTCTGTGCTGGGGGTGGTGGGTGTCTGGCCCGTCCTCCTTAGAGTGGGCCCGGGGCCAGGGGTGGGGACGATGCCCTGCGGGGTGCGGGCGGCCCAACCCCCAGGCCCAGGGGTGACGGGGGACTGGCTGTCGTTGAAGAGCATGTCGCTGGGGGAGCCAGGGCCGGGGCCAGGGGTACTCTCCAGGCTGCGGCTGTCCTGCAGGTCCACCATGGACAGACTCTTGCTGCTGTTGGGGAGCTGCACCTCCGCCTCGTTGGCCTCCGAGTAGCTGGAGCTTCTGGCTGGAGACTGCTGGATGCCAGAGTTCCTCGTCACAAAGAATATATCCTTGTTCTCTGGGGTTGGCGACGGCAGCCTCGTAAAATCCACTAACCTGCACCAAGACAACGGCATCAAATGAGAGAAATGTTGTTTTAGACCAGAGACACTGTAAAGATAATATCCTTGTGGTTTTCAAAGTACTGTTAAAAAAATCGTATGAATTGTAAAATCAACATCTCTTAAAAGGCCCAGTGCAGTCAAAATTCTGTTTTCTAGTGTTTTATATCATATGTGACTCATTTCAGGAAGCTAGGCATATGTCGCGCACCACTACTTCACAGGAGAGGCATTTGAACGTAAACATTTGAAAACGTGAACTTTCATGTACCTTAATAACACCATCTGTGCCATCTGTAAATATGCATACAATTGTTAAATTACGAGCCTAGTCAGTACATTTTTTATTTAACCTGTTAGGGCTAGGGGGCAGTATTTAAAACGTACCCGATTTAATCTGGTTACTACTCCTGCCCAGTAACTAGAATATGCATATAATTGTTTGATTTGGATAGAAAACACCCTAAAGTTTCTAAAACTGTTTGAATGGTGTCTGTGAGTATAACAGAACTCATATGGCAGTCAAAACCCTGAGACAAATCCTGACAGGAAACTGAAATCTGATGTGTGGATATCACTTCAAACATTTGCCATTGAAACACACAGGGGCTTGCGATTCATTTAGCACTTCCTATGGCTTCCACTAGATGTCCCCAGTCTTTACAAAGTGGTTTGAGCCTCCTACCATCAAAATTGACTGAAAGAGAGGATGTTTACCTTGGTCACAGGGGATGGGCCATTACCATTGTGACGTCGGCGCCCATGGGTACTCTCCCTTTCGAAACGTTTTGAAAGACAATGCAACCGTCCCAATGGAATATTATTGAAGCCCTGGTTGAAAAAGCCCCTAAAGATTTATGTTATACAACGTTTGACATGTTTGAACGAACTTAAATATATATTTTTTTGCTCATTCCTGACGACAAGTCAGACGCACACGGTACATTTTTACTAGCCTTCGGAGCGCGCTAACACTATTCGGACATAAATTATTCACTTTTTTGAACAAAACTACATTTGTTATGGACCTGGGATTCCTAGAAGTGCCTTCTGATAAAGATAATCAAAGGTAAGGGATTATTTACAATAGTATTTTTGATGGTTGATCGTTCCAAGATGGCTCCAACATAGACTTCTTTTCTGGGCATACCATGTCGTTTATTGCAAAGTGTGATTTCCCAGTAAAGTTATTTTTAAATCTGGCAAAGAGATGGCATTCAAGACATGTTAATCTATAAGTCTTTGAATGACAATATTACATTTTAACAATGTTTTCGAATAGTAATTTTGTAAATTGTAGCGCTGATCATCGGAAGCATTTGAGGGAAAAGATTTTCTGAACGTCATGCGCCGATGTAAAATGCTGTTTTTATACATAAATATGAACTTTATCGAACAAAAAATGCATGTGTTGTGTAACATGATGTCCTAGGAGTGTCATCTGATGAAGGTTGTCAAAGGTTAGTGCTGCATTTAGCTGTGTTTTGGGTATTTGTGATGCATGCTAGTTGCTTTGAAAATGGCTGTGTGATTATTTCTGGCTGGGTACTCTGCTGACAATCTAATGTTTTGCTTTTGCTGTAAAGCCTTTTTGAAATCGGACAACGTGGTTCGATTCAGGAGAGGTGTATCTATAAAACGGTGTAAAATAGTCATATGTTTGAGAAATATAAGTTATAGCATTTATGAGGTTTTGCATTTAGCGCGACGCGATTCCACTGGCTGTTGATTAGGGTGGGACGCAAGCGTCCCACTGGCCCAGACAGGTTAACCTTTATTTAACTAGGCAAGTCAGTTAAGAAAAAATTCTTATTTACAATGACGGCCTACCCCGGCCAAACCCGGACGATGCTGGGCCAATTGTGCGCCGCCCTATGGGACTTCCAATCCCGGCCGGTTGTGATACAGCCTGGAATCGAACCAGGGTCTGTAGTGACGCCTCTAGCACTGAGATGCAGTGCCTTAGACCGCTGTGCCAGACAGGAACCTTCCCACTAGCCATGATTGGCTGAGATAATGGATAGGCTGGACATGAGAGATTAGTTCGGATTGGTCTGCCATGTAGCACGCGTCTGTCTATAACAAGGGTGGGCAATTCCAGTCCTCGAGGGCCTGATTGGTGTCACAGTTTTGCCCCAGCTAACACACCTGACTCCAATAATCACCTAATCATGATCTTCAGTTTAGAATGCAATTTGATAAATCAGCTGTGTTTGCTAGGGATGGAGAAAAAGTGTGACACCAATCAGGTGCTCGGGGACTGGAGTTGCCCACCACTGGTCTATAACATGAGCTGCTCAGTGTGTGGCGGTAATCTTTTCTAATGCGGCTTTTTGAAAGATATCATTAAGAACTGCAAAAAACACCTGTCTCCAGGTTAAATCCTCAATACTAAGTGCAACCATGGCATCCGAGAAAGAGCGGGAGAAGCATGTATATGGGTAAGAGAGTCTAGCTAGCTACATTTTCAGATATTAGACGTTTCTAATTTTTTCAGAAAGTAATTTTCATTGCAAGTTAAAGTGTACTGTTAGCTAGATAGCTAACGTTAGCTCGCTAGCTAGCTAATATTATTCGTATCTCAGAGCCATTTGCATTGCTAGTTAGAGCCTGATGTTAGCTAGCTAGCTAACATTGAACCTAGTTGGTTAGCTTTAGCTACCTGTATATTCATGCAGGGTAGTAACATTATGGTAATAACATTATGAGCTAGCTACATGTCACAATCACAACCATAAATTAGCTAACGTTAACCTCTTCGGGCTAGGGGGCGGTATTTTCACGTCCGGATGAAAAGCGTGCCCAAAGTAAACTGCCTGCTACTCAGGCCCAGAAGCTAGGATATACATATAATTGGTAGATTTGGATAAACACTCTAAAGCTTCTAAAACTGTTAAGATTATGTATGTGAGTATAACAGAACTTATTTGGCAGGCGAAACCCCGAGGACAAACCATCCAGGAAATTTTTTTGTTGTTGAGGTGACTGTGTTTTCAATTGGTTTTCTATGTGAATCTAGATTTCTGAGGCGTCTGGTTGCAGTTCATATGGCTTCCACTAGATGTCGACAGTCTTTATAAATTGGTTGATGTTTTTCCTTTGAGAAAAGAAGAAGTAGCCATTTCCTTTCTGGGTGTATAGCCAAGTGGACTGTTTTGTTTGGGGCGCGTGACCTGAAGCTCACTCCACTTTCATTTTATACGCTATTGAACGCAGTTTATCCCGTCTTAAATTTGATCGATTATTTACTTTTTAAAATACCTTAAGTTGGATTAGGAAAGTTGTTTGAAATGTTTGGACAAAGTTTACAGGTAACTTATTAGATATTTTGTAGTCATGTTAGGCGAGTTGGAGCCGGTGTTTTTCTGAATTGAACGCGCCAAATAAATTGACATTTTGGAGATATAACGACGGAATTAATCGAACAAAAGGACCATTTGTGATGTTTATGGGACATATTGGAGTGCCAACAGAAGAAGCTCTTCAAAGGTAGGGCATGAGTTACATAGTTATTTCAGAGTTTTGTGTCGCGCATGGCGGGTTGAAATATGATTGTCATGTGTTTGTTTGATGGGGTGCTGTCCTCAGATAATCGCATGGTTTGCCTTCGCCGTAAAGCCTTTTTGAAATCTGACACGGTGGCTGGATTAACAAGAAGTTAAGCTTTAATTTGGTGTATTGCACTTGTGATTGTATGAAAGTGAAATATTTCGAATCATTTTTTTTCAATTTCACGCTCTGCAATTTCACCGGATGTTGTCGAAACGTTTCGCTAGCGGAACCCCCAGCCGTAACAGGATAAACCAGTCTTTATCTTGAAATCTTTGGTTGTTTAGTACACTACCGTACTAAGGCTTAAGAGGGTGTGAACTGTGCTGAATGGGTGTAGACAAAGAAGAGCTCTCCAGTAGGTGTACAAAAACATTCAAGGGCCATTTTCTCAAAAGTGGGGTTACAAGTTTATTAACTTTCAAAGCAGAATTACGTTTCCCATTATTCCTCCATTTCCTAGCTCTGAGTCTCTGCTTTTATCTAATGTAAAAAACACAATTTCTAATTTTGCTACATGAGACCGAATCGAGCCGGCCGGTCACATATGTACAACAGCTTATGAAACTGACACTGTAAAAGTATTAAAATTTGCATCATGGGCGGGAGTTGTCTATCCATTGTGACATCCCCATGTGGGAAATTTGTTAATAGACTAATAACAAAGTGTTCCAAACCACTCTGCCAATAACAGCTAGTTTTCGGTTTTCCCCTTCCCACTACCAGACTAAAGGTTGATCGATTATGATTTTTCAACGCCAATACCGATACCGATTATTGGAGGACCAAAAAAAGCCGATACCGATTAATCGGCCGTTTAAAACAAAATTGTAATAATGACAATTACAACAATACTGAATGAACACTTTTATTTTAACTTAATATATAAATCAAATCAATTTAGCCTCAAATAAATAATGAAACATGTTCATTTGGTTTATATAATGCAAAAACAAAGTGTTGGAGAAGAAAGTCAAAGTGCAATATGTGCCATGTAAAAAAGCTAACGTTTAAGTTCCTTGCTCAGAACATGAGAACATATGAAAGCTGGTGGTTCCTTTTAACATGAGTCTTCAATATTCCCAGGTAAGAAGTTTTAGGTTGAGGTTATTGTAGGAATTATAGGACTATTTCTCTCTATACCATTTGTATTTCATATACCTTGACTATTGGATGTTCTTATAGGCACTTTAGTATTGCCTGTGTAACAGTATAGCTTCCGTCCCTCTCCTCGCCCCTACCTGGGCTCGAACCAGGAACACATCGACAACAGCCACCCTCGAAGCATCATTACGCATCGCTCCACAAAAGCCGCGGCCCTTGCAGAGCAAGAAGAACAACTACTCTAAGTCTCAGAGCGAGTGACGTTTGAAACGCTATTAGCGCGCACCCCGCTAACTAGCTAGCCATTTCACATCGGTTACACCAGCCTAATCTCGGGAGTTGATAGGCTTGAAGTCATAAACAGTGCAATGCTTGAAGCATTGCGAAGAGCTGCTGGCAAACGCACGAAAGTGCTGTTTGAATGAATGCTTACGAGCGTGCTGGTGCCTACCACCGCTCAGTCAGACTGCTCTATCAAATATCAAATCATAGACTTAATTATAACTTAATAACACACAAATACGAGCCTTAGATCATTAATAGGGTCAAATCCGGAAACTATCATTTGGAAAATAAAACGTTTATTCTTTCAGTGTAATACGGAACCGTTCCATATTTTATCTAACGGGTGGCATATATCTAAATATTCCTGTTACATTGTACAATCTTCAATGTTATGTCATAATTCTGGCAAATTAGTTCGCAACGAGCCAGGTGGCCCAAACTGTTGCATATACCCGACTCTGCGTGCAATGAACGCAAGAGAAGTGACACAATTTCCCTAGTTTAATATTGCCTGCTAACATGAATTTCTTTTAACTAAATATGCAGGTTTAAAAATATATACAGTGAGGGAAAAAAGTATTTGATCCCCTGCTGATTTTGTACGTTTGCCCACTGACAAAGAAATGATCAGTCTATAGTTTTAATGGTAGGTTTATTTGAACAGTGAGAGACAGAATAACAACAAAAAAATCCAGAAAAATGCATGTCAGAAATGTTATAAATTGATTTTCATTTTAATGAGGGAAATAAGTATTTGACCCCCTCTCAATCAGAAAGATTTCTGGCTCCCTGGTGTCTTTTATACAGGTAACGAGCTGAGATTAGGAGCACACTCTTAAAGGGAGTGCTCCTAATCTCAGGGTGTTACCTGTATAAAAGACACCTGTCCACAGAAGCAATCAATCAATCAGATTCCAAACTCTCCACCATGGCCAAGACCAAAGAGCTCTCCAAGGATGTCAGGGACAAGACTGTAGACCTACACAAGGCTGGAATGGGCTACAAGACCACCGCCAAGCAGCTTGGTGAGAAGGTGACAACAGTTGGTGCGATTATTCGCAAATGGAAGAGACACAAAAGAACTGTCATTCTCCCTCGGCCTGGGTCTCCATGCAAGATCTCACCTCGTGGAGTTGCAATGATCATGAGAACGGTGAGGCATCAGCCCAGAACTACACGGGGGGATCTTGTCAATGATCTCAAGGCAGCTGGGACCATAGTCACCAAGAAAACAATTGGTAACACACTAAGCCGTGAAGGACTGAAATCCTGCAGCGCCCGCAAGGTCCCCATGCTCAAGAAAGCACATATACATGCCCGTCTGAAGTTTGCCAATGAACATCTGAATGATTCAGAGGACAACTGGGTGAAAGTGTTGTGGTCAGATGAGACCAAAATGGAGCTCTTTGGCATCAGCTCAACTCGCCGTGTTTGGAGGAGGAGGAATGCTTCCTATGACCCCAAGAAGACCATCCCCACCGTCAAACATGGAGGTGGAAACATTATGCTTTGGGGGTGTTTTTCTGCTAAGGGGACAGGACACCTTCACCGCATCAAAGGGACGATGGACGGGGCCATGTACCGTCAAATCTTGGGTGAGAACCTCCTTCCCTCAGCCAGGGCATTGAAAATGGGTCGTGGATGGGTATTCCAGCATGACAATGACCCAAAACACACGGCCAAGGCAACAAAGGAGTGGCTCAAGAAGAAGCACAATAAGTTCCTGGAGTGGCCTAGCCAGTCTCCAGACCTTAATCCCATAGAAAATCTGTGGAGGGAGCTGAAGGTTCGAGTTGCCAAACGTCAGCCTCGAAACCTTAATGACTTGGAGAAGATCTGCAAAGAGGAGTGGGACAAAATCCCTCCTGAGATGTGTGCAAACCTGGTGGCCAACTACAAGAAACGTCTGACCTCTGTGATTGCCAACAAGGGTTTTGCCACCAAGTACTAAGTCATGTTTTGCAGAGGGGTCAAAAACTTATTTCCCTCATTAAAATGCAAATCATTTTATAACATTATTGACATGCGTTTTTCAGGATTTTTTAAAATTCTGTCTCTCACTGTTCAAATAAACCTACTATTAAAATTATAGACTGATCATTTCTTTGTAAGTGGGCAAACGTACAAAATCAGCAGGGGATCAAATACTTTTTTCCCCCCACTGTACTTCTGTGTATTGATTTTAAGAAAGGCATTGATGTTTATGGTTAGGTACATTCATGCAACGATTGTGCTTTTTTCGCAAATGCGCTTTTGTTAAATCATCCCCCGTTTGGCGAAGTTGGCTGTCTTTGTTAGGAAGAAACAGTCTTCACAGTTCGCAACGAGCCAGGCGGCCCAAACTGCTGCATATACCCTGACTCTGTTGCACAGAACGCAAGAGAAGTGACACAATTTCCCTAGTTAAAATAAATTCATGTTAGCAGGCAATATTAACTAAATATGCAGGTTTAGAAAAATATACTTGTGTATTGATTTTAAGAACGGCGTTGACGTTTATGGTTAGGTACACACTGGTGCAACAACAGTGCTTTTTTCGCAAAAGCGCTTGTTAAATCACCCGTTTGGCAAAGTAGGCTATGATTCAATGATAAATTAACAGGCACCGCATCGATTATATGCAACGCAGGACAAGCTAGATAAACTAGTAATATCATCAACCATGTGTAGTTAACTAGTGATTATGTTAAGATTGATTGTTTTTTATAAGATACGTTTAATGCTAGCTAGCACCTTACCTTGGCTCTTTGCTGCACTCGCATAACAGGTAGTCAGCCTGCCACGCAGTCTCCTCGTGGAGTGCAATGTAATCGGCCATGATCGGTGTCCAAAAATGCAGATTACCGATTGTTATGAAAACTTGAAATCGGCCCTAATTAATCGGCCATTCCGATTAATCGGTCGACATCTATACCAGACAGTTCATGCAAAATTCTTTCTTGAGAAAGAGTTTTTTGCCAATTTGAATGGAAACGTTTTACAGTAAGGTACTTAATTGTTACCAAGAAATTACTTGCACCAATTTGTAAGTCGCTCTGGATAAGAGCGTCTGCTAAATGACTTAAATGTATGTAAATGTAAATGTACTTGATAGCAATATAAAAACGACTGCATTGGGCCTTTAAGTTAAATGTTGAAATGCTGATCATGTAAACTCCCACATAGATCTCCAGATCTCTGCAGATTGTGTGTCAAACGAAGCATAAATAACACTATCTTATTAGAATTCTGTGGTCCCCTTACCCAGAGAGCTCGCTGTCCACGACTATCTTGTGAAGAGGTAGGCCGGTGGAGAGGCTGCAGCTTGCCAATGGGAGGGGGAGGGGAGGAGAGCCCATGCCATCTGTGGGGGTGGACACCTGGACCCCAGATGGGTTGGTCAGCGCAGAGTTCACGTCCCGCAGTATACGGGCCAGGGGACCCAGCTTAGAGGCTGTGCTCTGCAGGAGACAAAATAATAATGTACACTAATATCTCTCATGCATATGTCTCATGCAATTCCTATGAACGAATTATTTTGTAATGTGTCATTTTCACATATAAAATTGTTATGTCCACTTTTGTCAAGCCCATAGAAAAGGACTAGTATCCGGTAGCTTGGTCACTGAAAGTAGTGCATAGTGAGAGTGTGACATTGGAAAGTAAATCCCAGTAGTGTGGCGTAATCCTTGTACCTGATCCAGCTGAGAGACGTCCTCGGCCAGCAGAGAGTGCAGGGATGAGAGCTCGCGGCCCAGGTCGATGTAACCCTCGAACCCTGCCGTGTTGGAGATTGTCTCTGGGTTGGAGATCTCCAGCAGGAAGCGCTGCATGTTGGTCCATTCGTGCTCCAGGAAGTGGTTCATAAAGGACATGTACTCCTCCTTGTTACCAAACCTGGACAGATAAAGAAACAAAAACAGAAGGAATGATGCGGTTTTCAACAGACAAACATACACCAACATGCATATTTTATAGATGTGCACTAGTGGTGTGCGGGTCACCCGCAATTGCTAATAACCCATCTGCAACCGCTCATTTAAACTCAGCAAAAAAAGAAACGTCCCTTTTTCAGGACCCTGTCTTTCAAAGATAATTCGTAAAAATCCAAATAACTTCACAGATCTTCATTGTAAAGGGTTTAAACACTGTTTCCCATGCGTGTTCAATGAGCCACAACAATTCATGAACATGCACCTGTGGAACCGTTGTTAAGACACTAACAGCTTACAGACGGTAGGCAATTAAGGTCACAGTTATAAAAACGTAGGACACTAAAGAGGCCTTTCTACTGACTCTGAAAAACACCAAAAGAAAGATGCCCAAGGTCTCTGCTCATCCGCGTGAATGTGCCTTAGGCATGCTGCAAGGAGGCATGAGGACTGCAGATGTGGCCAGGGCAATAAATTACAATGTCCGTACTGTGAGACGCCTAAGACAGCGCTACATAGAGACAGGATGGACAGCTCATCGTCCTCGCAGTGGAAGACCACGTGTAACAACACCTGCACAGGATCGGTACATCCGAACATCACACCAGCGGGACAGGTACAGGATGGCAACAACAACTGCCCGAGTTACACCAGGAACGCACAATCCTTCCATCAGTGCTCAGACTGTCCGCAATAGGCTGAGAGAGGCTGGACTGAGGGCTTGTGGGCCTGTTGTAAGGCAGGTCCTCAGACATCACCGGCAACAACGTTGCCTATGGGCACAAATCCACCGTCGCTGGACCAGACAGGACTGGCAAAAAGTGCTCTTCACTGACGAGTCATGGTTTTGTCTCACCAGGGAGGGGTGATGGTCGGATTCGCGTTTATCGTCGAAGGAATGAGCTTTACACCAAGGCCTGTACTCTGGAGTAGGATCAATTTGGATGTGGAGGGTTCGTCATGGTCTGGGGCGGTGTGTCACAGCATCAACGCACTGAGCTTGTTGTCATTGCAGGCAATCTCAACGCTGTGCGTTACAGGGAAGACATCCTCCTCCCTCATGTGGTACCCTTCCTGCAGGCTCATCCTGACATGACCCTCCAGCATGACAATGCCACCAGCCGTACTGCTCGTTCTGTGCATGATTTCCTGCAAGACAGGAATGTCAGTGTTCTGCCATGGCCAGCAAAGAGCCCCGATCTCAATCCCATTGAGCACGTCTGGGACCTGTTGGATCGGAGGGTGAGGGCTAGGGCCATTCCCCCCAGAAATGTCCGGGAACTTGCAGGTGCCTTGGTGGAAGAGTGGGGTAACATCTCACAGCAAGAACTGGCAAATCTGGTGCAGTCCATGAGGAGGAGATGCACTGTAGTACTTAATGCAGCTGGTGGCCACACCAGATACTTATTGTTACTTTTGATTTTGATCCCCCCTTTGTTCAGAGACACATTATTCCATTTATGTTAGTCACATGTCTGTGGAACTTGTTCAGTTTATGTCTCAGTTGTTGAATCTTATGTTCATACAAATATTTACACATTTTAGGTTTGCTGAAAATAAATGCAGTTGACAGTGAGAGGACGTTTCTTTTTTTGCTGAGTTTATATGTGATAAAGTGAAAATATGAGGCCCCTAACCAGCTAATGTAGAAAATTCACTATAGGCTACCGTCGGAGACGACCAAACGATTTTTTGACAGGGGGTGCAGGATTTTTTTGTGCCTGACTTAGATACGTTTCTGCTTATAATTTCTGCTCATAATTTGTTAGTCAACTTGTCTATAATTAGATACAAGCAGCATTTCCTCCGTCAGAGAATCTTCTCTTCTGTAATATTATTACCGCTATGAGAAAGGTTATAGACCTACAGTCAGTGTCCAGATTTCAGTTTCCATTTAACCCATCTGAACAGTAGGCTTCAGTTCCCTTGACGTGCCATAGGCCTATTTGAAGTCCCCGACTTGGCGCGATCAAATTTGTGTAGCGCCTCACAATCATCACACCAAATCTTTCCCAAACATTACTTTTCTGGCCCCTCCCTTCTATTTATTTTCAACTCTCCATTCACAGCTTTTCTCTTATTGAATTAAACTCTGACATTGTCCTTTTTGTCTCCGTGGATCAACAATAACTGTTTCTGCCCATTCCCAAAAGCATTTGGTTACTGCCGTGTAGGCTCTTTGGAGCGCGTACAATTAGGCCCTAAAGTTAGGCTTACTCACTAATGCCAGATAGCATTAAAATTATGAAATAAAAACATCAATGTAGCCTATAGATATAAATTGCACAAGAATGATAGATACATTTATGCATTTATTAAGGTATTGTTTTCTCTTTATTCAACCTGCCCGCCACCCACCCGCTCTTCACCCACACAATATTTAAACCAGCCTGCCCTGCAGACATAACCGCGGGGACTGTGGGTTATACGTCAACCTGTGCATCACTAACACACTAGTACACACACCCACACTTACTTGGTGAAGTTGGCGAGGTTCTGCGTGACCTTGGCGATGAGCGTGAGGGTGCGAGCAGTGCGGTCGTCGGGATACTCCTGCATCAGGTTGAAAAGTGACGGGGACATAACGGCTGGACACAGGAAGCGCAGGAACAGAGAGGCACTGATCAGACGCTCGCTGATGTCCGGCCGGCCCCGACTGCTGCACTGCTGCCTCCACGAGGCGAACACCTCCTTCAGTTCCCGCGGAAAAACACTGCATGGAAACATTGACAGGTACAGTCATTTTAACGTAATTTGCACAATTCAAGCCTTCATTAGATGATGGTGAAAGCTCGGTAATAGAATATGAGTGCTAATGCTAGCTACTTCTATTGGCAGAGAGGGGGAGGGATGTGTGTTTATTTACCGGTAGGAGTCGATGATCTTGCAGAAGGCCAGCTCACAGCACATCTTTAGATTGCTCTGGTTCTCAGGGAGGTCTCCTGAGGAACACTTCCCTGGGTCCACCTCGCAGTTCTCGTCTGACTCGTACAGGGCTTTGATGAACTCTCCTGGGAGAGGGAGGGAGAACAGCACACAGGCCTGTTGTCATTGCTAGACAGCTAGCGAAAGAGCCCCGAGTTCTGACATTATTATTTTATTCCCTTTTCATTATCTTTGGTGACATACTTTTAAGAGGGCCAGTCAACCATCAAGGACAGACCAACGTTCTGAATCATTCAACACGGCTTCAAACAAAGCAGTGGTGAAAAGTACTTAAGAAAAAATACTTTAAAGTACTACTTAAGTAGTTTTTTGGGGTATCTGTATTTTACTATTTCTATATTTGACAACTTTTACTTTTACTTCACTACATTCCTAAAGAAAATAATGTACTTTTTACTTCATACATTTCCCCTGAAACCCAAAAGTACTCGTTACATTTTGAATGCTTAGCAGGACAGAAAAAAGTCAAATTTACACACTTATCAAGTGAACAACCCTGGTCATCTGTACTGCCTCTGATCTGGCGGACTCACTAAACACAAATGCTTCATTTGTAAATGATGTCTGTGTTGTAGGCTATCCGTAAATTTAAAAAACAAGAGAATTGTGCCGTCTGGTTTAAAATAATATACTTATAATACTTAAGTATATTTGAGCAATTCCATTTACTTTTGATACTTAACTGTATTTAAAACTAAATACTTTTAGACTTTTTTGCTGGGTGACTTTCACATTTGCTTGAGTCGTTTTCTATTAAGGTATCTTTACTTTTACTGGATACTTTTTCCACCACTGAAACAGTCACTTTCCAGAAAAACAATGAATAATTGATCTGAATAGTCACTTAAAAATGTACTGTGTGTGGAGAGTACAGGGAGTTTTTCTGAAGGCCAGATACTAGCCAGAAGTATGATACTTAATGAAGAACACACAGGCCTATTCCATGTGTTCATGGCTCCTCTTTTATCTTAAAATACATTTGCTCTCTGCTGTAATAGTAGCACTATCCCCTTTAGTGTGTCTGGATGTCACCTACCTAGTGCGTCCTGCAGGTACTTCTGCCCCACCAGTTTAAGGTACTCCTCAATGGCTTTGGTGGCCAGTGTGTTCTCCCTGAAGATTAGGTGCTCGTTCTCCCCACAGCGATCCACTTCTGACATCATCAGGTCAGTCAGGAAGTCCTGAAAGCAAAATAGAACTGTGAGGCCTTGATCCAATACTTTGAAAATAAATCTCCGCCCTTCCTTCCTTCCTTGTAGTGATCTCACCCCATTGGCTAGGTAGGCTAACAGCAAGGTTTCCACAACATACTGTAGCTTTCACCAATCCTATCATGTCACCATAATTCTCAGAAGGGAGGGAGGAAGGAAGCATGCCTTTTTTAAGTATTGGAAGGTGTCCCCTCGCCCCATATTCACCGCCAAGAACATACAAATACAACTGATAATAAGGTGAGTGAATGGGCAACCGTTTGGGCAAAAACTGGTTGAATCAACATCGTTTCCACATAATTTCAACCCAAAAAATATATGTGGTGATGTTGAATCAAAATGGAAAACTGATTGGATTTGAAAAAAGTCACCAACGTAAGGAGATTTCATATTTTCTTTCACCAAACTTTTAACCTAAATCCAATGACATGGTGACATGTTCTGTTGAATTCACATTAGTTGACAACTCAACCAAATGCAAATCAAAACTAGACGTTGAACTGACATCTGTGCCCAGTGGGCAGGCAGAGGCTGATCAGAGCTGCATCATGGAACCAGGCAACCAGCCTGGTTCTGGGAACAGATCTAGATAGTGTGTATTGAAAGCAAATGAGCCTATCAATGTGATCTGAAAAGCAGCGCATGAACAGTCTCTACATAAATAAATAAGTGTACTGCTGCACAGCCTAAGCCTGATTGATACTGAGAGCAGTGAGTTTGGACAGAGAGAGGAACAGAGAGAGAGACACAGGTAGCTCAGACAAGTGACTCTTCCTCTCGATTCTGTGCTAATGGATCAAGTGGTTAGCCCCTCCTTTCCTTCTTTATGAGCTCCTGTAATCTGCTCTGGTTGACTGCAGTCATATCTATGGGAGGCCTGGTGGTAGGCTAGCTAGCCAATGCATGCTAATGGGGCGTCAAAGGGAACATGCTATCATAATCCCAAAGACTATACCAGAGAGAGAGAGGTAGACATTTAAGCTACTGTACGCACAGTATCTACTGTATCAGCCAAATGTAGGCTAAATACCTGAATTCTCCTCGTCAATGTAACTGGTATCTCCCATGTTGACACAAGCCGTGGACTCATACCAGATCATCCAACCATTAAATTATGATATCTGGATGGTGCAGAGGATTATGAATGTACGAGGTGCCGTGTATCCTGACAGACACTAACACAGTCACTGACAGCACACAGACAGCACACAGTCACTGACAGCACACAGTCACTGACAGCACACAGTCACTCACTGCACATCAGCCACACACACGACTAAGCTATACCTGTCTCACAATCCTTTACAAGCATTTCGCTACACTTGCAATAACATCTGCTAACCATGTGTATGTGACCAATAAAAATGTGATTTGATTTGAGCCGGCCCGGGCTGGCATGGTTACGCATCCACCATAGTTGTTGGACCCATGCTGGGAAAGGGCAATGTGAAAAGGAAATGTTCCAGGTCAGCAAAGTACTAGTGTGAAAAGCGTTTTACTGTCCCACTCCCTACTGCTACCCCCAGACAGGCCTGGAGAACGGCTAGAGAAGTCTTTAACATGCACTGACTGCACATACTAACACTATGCCAGGTGGGTAACACACTTACTAACGCACTATGGCAGGTGGGTAACACACTTACTAACGCGCTATGGCAGGTGGGTAACATGCTATGCCAGGTGGGTAACACACTTACTAACGTGCTATGCCAGGTGGGTAACACACTTACTAACACGCTATGCCAGGTGGGTAACACAGTTACTAACGTGCTATGGCAGGTGGGTAACACACTTACTAATGCGCTATGCCAGGTGGGTAACACACTTACTAACGTGCTATGGCAGGTGGGTAACACACTTACTAACGCGCTATGGCAGGTGGGTAACACACTTACTAACGCGCTATGGCAGGTGGGTAACACACTTACTAACGCGCTATGGCAGGTGGGTAACACACTTACTAACGCGCTATGGCAGGTGGGTAACATGCTATGCCAGGTGGGTAACACACTAACACGCTATGCCAGGTGGGTAACACACTAACACGCTATGCCAGGTGGGTAACACACTAACATGCTATGCCAGGTAGGTAACACACTAACAAGCTCTTACCCTGTTTGCCTTTTTGAAGTTGTAGCCAATAGCAACAGTCATTTTAAAATGAAAGAGAGAGCCTCTAGACTAGGAGGAACCTAAGTGAAAGCGTAGAGCCACAGATCCTTATCGATCCATCTATTGGATTAGGGCTAAACAGGGAAACTAAATGAGGATGGGGTGTGAGCCACCACAGGTCAGTGGATAGATGGATAATGAGGCAAAGCTCCACTTGTTTCTCAGAGCAGAAAGTAGGCCAACGTAAGAAAGGCTGTTTAATGAAGCGCCATCGCCCTGTTGCTGTTCTAGCAAAGACTAGTAGGCGAAAGCGTCTGTGGGGCATCGGCATTATTACAGTGGTGTTACATAGCAGCAGCAAAGTTTGAGGGGCAAAGTCTAAAGATAAGTTTCTGTGCTGAAACAGCGCTCCGCAATAACAAGTGCTGACCTTGTGCACATGAACACACACACACGCACGCACACGCGCGCGTTAGCGTTCAGTCTCACTGCATGGTTTTACAGCAGGAGCTGAAGAGTGGATGGAGCGGAGCAGGAATTAACGGGGACGACTAGGCTAATTACCACAGGGGGCTGACACTGCTTTCCTTCCTGGGACTGGTGAGAGAGAAGACAGCACAGTGGCCGTGTACCAGATCCCAACCTCATTCATATGAGATATAGCCTTGATTTCAACTAGATAGATCACGTTCATGTAGCTCCTGAGATGTGAAACACTTCTCCAGGCATGGTGAGATCTGATTATCTGCGCAGTTTGCAATAAAGACGAAACGTGGATAAAGAAGTAATCTTAACATGACCTTTATCGGTGGACATTTTTAAAAGAGATCTTAAAACACATTTTTAGCTTTGCTTTTCCTTAGGGTGCTTGCTAGTTTTTCAATTTGTCATTCTTTAGTTTTTTTATCTCAAGTTTGTGTTTATTTTCATAGTTTTTTATTTGTTGCAATGTCTGAAATGTGCTGTATAAAGAAAGCTTGATTTGATTTCTGTAGTAGGGAAGATTTTCTTGTGTGGAGTTCAGCTACATTTTTAAATTCCATACAGCTCGATGTTACTGTTGTTTCAAAAACACCAAACAACAATCCCTCAATGGCATGTATTGATTACCTGGATTAAAGAAGGACAGTTTACCACATAGCCAAACATATGGCAAGTGGTGAAAAAAAGGGACTGAATTAAAATGATCTAGGCCTGTTTCAAAGGTAACATTTTGACCACAGCCCATTGTCCTAAATTGGAGGTATTAGCAGCAGTTAGTGTACACAAGTCCCCTTTCAGCTAGTCCTCATTAGAAAGTGCTGACACAATACAGTATTGTCATCACAGTCCCCCAACCACCCACTCTAAGCAGGGGTGGTACCCATTATCTTTCCACAGCAGGCTGGGTCGTGTTCATTAGTGAACACCAGAAAACATTTTGTAATGGAAAACGAAAAGTCCCAGTAGTAGATCCCTGTTTCAGTTCACTTTCTTCTGTTTGACTCCTAATAAACATGACCCTCTCCCAACCCAAACAGGAAGCATTCACATTCTTCTAGGTCTAGGAGACTGCTTATAGTAAGCATGTGAGAGGACTCCCAAAGACTAGAAATGTGAGGCTAACTTGACTTTTAAACCCCAATCCTAGTCAGAGACAAGATAACCTTATCTGGACTCCTTTTCAAACCCCAGACCCCTATACTATCTTGCCTAATCTTTTGCAGCTTTTGTGTGCAATATGCAGCTGAGATGTTGACTTATCTGAGACAATGGTATCACTGACTGTGACCAATCAAAACCCTCACAGTTGTAATGATTACAATAGGAGAGCTTTGCCTTTACTATCAATTCGATTTGGGTCGTGTTTATATTTGACATTCGGCAATATTACTATTTTGGACTATCATTTGAAAATGGAAATGCAGAGAACACAACACACTATCGTTTGACTGTAGGACAGCCTCTGTGGAGAGTAGGAGGCCTTACCTTAGCCTTGCCGGTGCTCTGTAGGATGTGAACCAGGGCACTGGCCATCTCCTCCTTGTTCTTCACACTGAGGCCAGGCTCCAGGATGGAGCACAGCAGCATGTAGTTATTGGTGATGTACTCTGCAAACTCCTTATACGACTCCATAGGCAGGATACTCATGCTCTGGTATCGCGACTTGAGCCGAATCATAGGTCCGGGAGTTTTCCCTTTGTTCGGGTTGGGCGTGCTCACAGAATACCACTTCTCCACAAACTGGCGTCCAGTGACGGCACCGACGGGAATGTTGACCAGGCCCACATAGTTGTTCTTGTCCTTCTTTTTCTTTTTGTCCGACTCCTTGTACAGGTGAACAGTGACACTTTTGACGGAAGGTAAGTTGTTGAACTCAAAGTGCTCTCCCCAGAATACATTGTCCATTTTGAGTTTGCAGGTAGTCCGTGCGTAAAGCGTGTCGTCCAGACACAACTCACAGAAATACCTTTTCTTGGCTGGAAGGTCCTTGGCCTCAATAATCCACAATTTTAGAAGGTTCTCCACACGCCGACTGTTGTCCTGTGAAAAACATCAAACATGTGAGACTTTTCCTGGGTACTTTGGCATGTATTCTATTGTACTGTTATTATTTTCTTCCACAGAGGGCCCTATACGCTATATAGCATTTGGTTTACTTTGTTAGGATGTACAGCTCTCCTTAAGTTTTCCATCCATTTGTCCCTCTCGGCAGATGACCGACACGAAAAGCATTTGGTTCCAGTGGAAGTGGTTACCTGTGAAAGTATGGCAGATGATTAAGCCCTTTAGGTTATGAATCATGAAAAACACCCATATGATGGCCTGTGTGTATCAATCTTTATTTTTATTTTTTATGAACCTTTATTTAACTAGGCAGGTCAGTTAAGAACAAATTCTTATTTACAATGACGGCCTACATACCCAATCTAAAGCAGGGTTGGGTATCACACACTCACACACTCCAGCTGAGCTGCAGGGTCTGCACAGTGCACACTGATACCAGACTAAACAAAGCCTGGACAGCCATTGAAATCCTCTTGCACTTGATAATGAGAGAAACGCTTGTCGTTTTTTTGGCTGACCCCGTCAAACATCCTCTCGGTCACAGAGCCATGGTCTGTCCAGCTGGCAGCGTGCTTTAGTATAATAGGCAGTAAATCCTTGTGAATGGGGACCCCTCGGAGTTCACCTCTCAGAGCAGATCCACAGAAAGCAGGAGCATGGAGATGCCAACAGATGGGTCAGACAGACACACAGGCCCCTACCGGGCAGGAAGCGGAGGGGCGGGGAGACCCTCTTCCCTAACAAATGCCCAGCCACACACTCACACTACTCAAAGGCACTGGCTGCTTGACAGAAAGTCAGAGACCTGCAGGTTTTCAGATATATGTAATGGCGACGAAATGAAGAATATATTAAACACAATGCATTATGTACAGAGGTTTAGGATCCTAAGAAATACTATTAAAATGAGTCAGCGAGCCTTGAGCTGCGACAGTCATGACAGGCAGTGGTGGTGGTGGGGGGTGGGCTCACCTCGAAGCAGAAGTCCTGGCCCAGGATGCTGCCGTGCACCGGTTTGATCAACACCTCATCCTCCATGCTGAGATCTAAAGCTTCTACTGCAATGCTGGGGCTGAGCAACGACTCGTGAGACCGTGATTCCTTCAGCCTCGGCATCAGATGGGATCTGGGGGAGAAGAGGAAAAGACACGGTCAGTCAGTCAGACACATACAATGTGTCAACGCAGGCAACAGCCAGTGCGATGTCCCACACAGAGAGGAGGGCTGGGGGAGGCATGTGAACCAAAACCAGACTGGTGATGTGGGTACACCCTGTCAGATGCCACGGGATCTGGCTCTAAGGGGTTGGCATGACTGGGCTCTCTAGTCTCTCCCAGCTGGTAGCTCTTCTGCTTGGACGTCTTTTTGATGGTATGGCAGGTGGGGATGCTGCTCCAACACCATGCTTTAAAGTGCCTCTGGCAAATGGCAGAGCACAGCTGCAGAAACAGGGAGGTTGCATTCTTACTGGTCAGAAGGAGTGGGAGAAGAAGACCAACATCATGACCGTTAAAGGTGAACGGCAATAACACAGCTCAAGAGAACAATTGATATCCTTGAAGTGAAAGACGCCAAGAAAGCCATACTACCCCCAGTAAAACATACTACCCCCAGTAAAACACACTACCCACAGTAAAGCATATGGCCATACTACTTGCAGTAAAAAAATACTACCCACAGTAAAACATACCACCAAACTACCCCCAGTAAAACATACTACCCACAGTAAAACATACTACACCCAGTAAAACACACAACCCACAGTAAAACATACAGCCATACTACTCACAGCAAAAATACTACCCACAGTAAAATATACTACCCATGGTTATACATACGACCAACAGTAAAACATAATACACCACAGTAAACTATACTACCAACATTAAGCCATACTACCCCCAGTAAAACATTCTACCCACAATAAAACACACTACCAGCAGTAAAACATAAAACCATACTACCCACAGTAAAACATACTACACCACAGTACAACATACTACCCACAGTAAACATACTACCCCCAGTAAAACATACTACCCATGATAAAACATACTACACCACAGTAAACCATACTACCCACAGTAAGCCATACAACCCACAGTAAAATATACTACCATAATACCCACAGTAAAATATACTACCATACTATCCACAGTGAAACATATTACCCATGGTAAAACATACTACCCTTGGTAAAACATACTACAGTACCATACTATCCACAGTAAGCCATACTACCCACAGTAAAACATGAGCGGATACAGATAAAGATATTTGTGCAACCAAGTAACTTCAAGGGTTCCTTTTACTTTTATTGGTTCCATATATGAGTTCTACGTAAAAATCATAGGATCCGTAATACAAGCTCCGTCTTCAATCCACAACGCAACTGTATTTTAATGACTGAAAAAGACAAAAAGCCAATTAAGTCTCACAGATAATATAGACAGAGAGAGTAGAAGAAATGTTTGCCCCTACAGTGCATGTTCATCTTTTCAGTTGTTCTGTAAGTGGTGTTGGTTAACTCATGCACACTACAATCAATGTCTAGGAGGATAAGCAGGGCAATTAAGCACCTGCTGGGCTGCAAACAGATATCTGCTGACTCATCGCTCCCCTGGCTCTCCATTGGCTGCATGAATTAAACATGGCTCTACTTCCTGCCTCAGGGGATGAGTCTGGAAAAAATCCTCAGGTAATGAATTTGTCGTCGTATTCTCTAGTTCAACTTATCAGTGTGGGGACAGAGTGAGAGACTGAGAAAGATACAGAGAGATAGGCATAACTGGCAGAGCTGAGCGGACTAATAGAAAACTTCCTCTCTGAGAAGCTAGATCTCTTACGGGAAAACTTTTAGCATGTCGTTAACATTTTAAAATGGGAAGCTCTGGATGGATATTGTTCTTGGTGACTATCTTACAAATGTGAGTTTAAAGTCGCTTACAATAAGTCTAAACTAAATTAAACAAATAGACACAGTTGTACTAGCGCCCATGCAATACTGTTATAGTGGTCTTTGAAAAGGAGTGGGTCGGTTTCCATAATATCGGATCAATGACATACATTTTTATAAGCATATTTCTAGTCAATGGCAAACAAGCTTCAGGATTTTTAGACCAAACTCCACGGCAGTAGGCTAGCTCTGTAACTCATGTTGCAGTCTGTTAATGCACTGTGCTGACAACTTTTCTGATTTTTAATTCACTTATTGAGAGAGATTTATGCTCGTCTGATGGAAGCTATTCAACCTGCGTTCTGTGGCTCAGCATTTACCTAATGATCGTATCAATGCCACTGCAGGCTGCTGGGGGCCAAGCACACATACAAGGCCATTATGTTTCAATGAACTCATTGGACTTAAAGGATACAAGGTGTAAGCAGGGCCAGGACCGCTTAGAATTTTTTCATATCCCCTGCCCTCTAAAACAACCCGTTTCCGGCACACCATCATTTTCAGTAAACAAATCTGTGCACCAAGATGCAATTCGATGAGTGGTACAGCTCCTGACAGAGCTGGTGTAACTGAGTCAGGTTTGTAGGCCTCCTTGCTCGCACACGCTTTTTTAGTTCTGCCCACAAATGTTCTTTAGGATTGAGGTCAGGGCTTTGTGATGGCCACTCCAATACCTTGACTTTGTTGTCCTTAAGCCATTTTGCAACAACTTTGGAAGTATGCTTGGGGTCATTGTCCATTTGCAAATGGGAAGACCCATTTGCGACCAAGCTTTAACTTCCTGACTGATGTCTTGAGATGTCGCTTCAATATATCCACATCATTTTCCTCCCTCATGATGCCATCTATTTTGTGAAGTGCACCAGTCCCTCCTGCAGCAAAGCACCCCCACAACATGATGCTACCATTGTGGTGGGATGGTGTTCTTCGGCTTGCAAGCATCCCCCTTTTTCCTCCAAACATAACAATGGTCATTATGACCAAACAGTTCTATTTTTGTTTCATCAGACCAGAGGACATCTCTCTTAAAAAGTACGATCTTTATCCCCATGTGCAGTTGCAAATCGTAGACTGTTTTTTTTTAATGCCGGTTTTGGAGCAGTGGCTTCTTCCTTGCTGAGTGTCCTTTCAGGTTATGTCGATATAGGACTCGTTTTACTGTGGATATAGATACTTTTGTACCCATTTCCTCCAGTATCTTCACAAGGTCCTTTGCTGTTGTTCTGGGATTGATTTGCACTTTTCGCACCAAAGTACGTTCATCTCTAGAAGACAGAACGCGTCTCCTTCATGAGCAGTATGACACCTGTGTGGTCCCATGGTGTTTATACTTGCGTACTATTGTTTGTACAGATACACGTGGTACCTTCAGGCATTTGGAAATTGCTCCCAAGGATGAACCAGACTTGTGGAGGTCTACAATTTGCCAAAACTATAGTTTGTTAACAAGAAATTTGTGGAGTGGTTGAAAAAGGAGTTTTAAATGACTCCAACCTAAGTGTATGTAAACTTCCGACTTCAACTGTACGCCCACAACTCCCTAACAGCCGATTAAATTAGGTTGGACTTTCATGTCTCTGCGACAGTAGAACTCTGATTTGAGCTAAACACATAAAAACATAAGCAAATACTACTTACAGTACTAGCACATTTAGATATTTTGATGTATGAAGGGGTAATTTATCAATAGCATATTCTACTCTCGTATTTCATGAGGTTATATGTATTGCTGTTCGCCAGACAAGTGGCACTAACGTACAGACAGGTTCCATCGCTATCATTTAAAAATAATATCAGGAAAAAAAATATCCAACTCCATACTGATATTGTTGTTCATGTTTAGAAACCCCAGAGATATTTTATCTGGAGAAAAAAAAAAAATGTTTCACTGATTTTGTCACCAACATTCAAGGGTTTAAGAACACAGTGCTGGCTTAGTAGTGTCCCAAATGGGAGAATCAACATTTGGAACACAGACAAATCACAGGATGTAGATGATGTCAAGCCTTATAAAGTGAAGATCCGGTGATGCTGCCAAGGAACTGGACGGCTTATAGGAGCCTGAATAACATAACAGGAAATAACAAGGCCATTAAGCGCGGAGAAACAAGTGCCTTTGTGACTCGGCTGAGTCAAAAGGAGTGCATTACTAAACACAGAATGTGGATACAGTAACATGTCTGCATGTATACAATAGACTGGCACAGAATGAAGAATATAACTCAGTCAACACGAGCTTCAAATTTCTATGCTATATTGTTTTCAGATCCCTCTATGCTAACAACGTAATGAAGAACGCTCTTTATTTTCTGCATTCAATCTTTCTTTTAACTCATGTGGCCTTGCTATGTAGATCATGCTTATTTCTTCTCATTCTACTCTCATTTAGAGTGAGTAAGAGGCATAACTCTGTTTTGTAGTGTTATTACACCAGATGTAGGCTATTTCATGCAGTCTTCTGGGTTGCCAAGTAGCGACCTTTGCTGGGCGTAGCAGTATTGCACTGTATTCAAACTACCACATTAAATGCACAGTACAGCATTTCACTATCTCCCCTGTATGCAGTTGATTTGCCATCTGTTGTGCAGTTCCAGTCCGTTAAAGTTAAAACACAAAAGGAAAAAAAGGTGTAACAAAGACTTAACAGATTTGTAAAATATTTTATGCGAATAAAGACGAGCCTATTCATCGTTATTCATTGCTGCAGCCATCTCCAAGTTTTATCTCAGATATATCAGTTCACTAAGCGGCTTTTTGACAGTTATTTTTTTTAAATCCCGGCCACCTCCAAAATTTCAAACACTCCCTACTAACAGGAAATGTGCCTCGCGAAGGACCCTAGTTCCGAATAGGAAACATTAGAGCAAAGATGTCCGACAAAATAACAGGCAGAAAGCATGTGTCTCAGCCTCCAGTATTTCTGCTGCAGTAGTTTATGTGTCGGGGGGCTAGGGTCAGTCTGTTACATCTGGAGTATTTCTCTTGTCTTATCCGGTGTCCTGTGTGAATTGAAATATGCTCTCTCTAATTCTCTCTTTCTCTCGGAGGACCTGAGCCCTAGGACCATGCCTCAGGACTACCTGGCATGATGACTCCTTGCTGTCCCCAGTCCACCTGGCCATGCTGCTGCTCCAGTTTCAACTGTTCTGCCTGCGGCTATGGAACCCTGACCTGTTCACCGGACGTGCTTGTTGCATCCCCGACAACTACTATGATTATTATTATTTGATCATGCTGGTCATTTATGAACATTTTAACATCTTGACCATGTTGTGTTATAATATCCACCCGGCACAGCCAGAAGAGGACTGGCCACCCCTCATAGCCTGGTTCCTCTAGGTTTTTTCCTAGGTTTTTGGCCGTTCTAGGGAGTTTTTCCTAGGGAGTTTTTCCTAGCCACCGTGCTTCTTTCACATGCATTGCTTGCTGTTTGGGGTTTTAGGCTGGGTTTCTGTACAGCACTTTGAGATATCACCTGATGTACGAAGGGCTATATAAATACATTTGATTTGATTTGATGTTCTAGTGTAGGAAAGAACTAACATGGAGGCTATGCAGAAATAGGCTATTCTGTGCCTCTGAAGAACGTCAGTTTTTTCCTGATTTAATTTAGTTTTTGTATTGTGTATAACAAAAGGTGTATTTTAATGTGTACAGTGCATTCAGAAGGTATTCACACCCCTTGACTTTGTCCACATTTTGTTGCATTACAGTCTGAATTAAAAAAATATATATATTTTGATATTTGTCACTGGATCACACACACACACACACACACACACACACACACACACACACACACACACACACACACACACACACACACACACACACACACAATACCCCATAATGTCAAAGTGGAATTATGTTTTTTTTGGTTGACATTTTTACAAATGTATACAAAATTAAAAGCTGAAATGTCTTGAGTGAATATGTTTTCAACCCCTTTATTATGGCAATCCTAAATAGTCACATAATAAGTTGCATGGACTCAATGTGTGCAATAATAGTGTTTAACATGATTTTTGAATGACTACCTCAACTCTGTACCCCACACATACAATTATCTGTAAGGTCCCTTACTCGAGCAGTGAATCGAAACAGATTCAACCACACAGACCAGGGAGGTTTTTGAATGCCTCGCAAAGAAGGGAACCTTGGGTGGGTAAAAAATTAAGAAAGCAGACATTGAAAATCCCTTTGAGCATGATGAAGTTATTAATTACACTTTGGATGGTGTATCAATACACCCAGTCACTACAAGGATAGAGGCGTCCTTCCTAGAGGTCGACCGATTAATCGGAATGGCCGATTAATTAGGGCCGATTTCAAGTTTTCATAACAATCTGTATTTTTGGCCACCAATTTGCCAATTTTTATATATATATATATATTTATATTTTTGTATCATATTTTTTAACTAGGCAAGTCAGTTAAGAACACATTCTTATTTTCAATGACGGCAAGTAGGAACGGTGGGTTAACTGCCTTGTTCAGGGGCAGAACGACAGATTTTTACCTTGTCAGCTTGGGGATTCAATATGCAACCTTACGGTTAACTAGTACCAACGCTCAAACCACCTGCTTTACATTGCACTCCATGAGGAGCCTGCCTGTTACGCAAATGCAGTAAGAAGCCAAAGTAAGTTGCTAGCTAGCATTAAACTTAGCTTATAAAAAACAATCAATCATAATCACTAGCTAACTACACATGGTTGATGATATTACTAGTTTATCTAGCCTGTCCCGCGTTGCATATAATCGATGCGGTGCACATTCACGAAAAAGGACTGTCGTTGCTCCAACGTGTACCTAACCATAAACATCAATGTCTTTCTTAAAATCAATACACAAGTAAATATTTTTAAATTAATAAAAAAATTTAAACCTGCATATTTAGTTAATATTGCCTGCTAACATGAATTTCTTTTAACTAGGGATAATGTGTCACCTCTGCAACAGAGTCAGGGTATATGCAGCAGTTTGGGCCGCCTGGCTAGTTGCAAACTGTGTGAATACTATTTCTTCCTAACAAAGACAGCCAACTTCGCCAAACGGGGGATGATTTAACAAAAGCGCATTTGCGAAAAAAGCACAATCGTTGCACGACTGTACCTAACCATAAACATCAATGCCTTTCTTAAAATCAATACACAGAAGTATATATTTTTAAACCTGCATATTTTGCTAAAAGAAATCCAGGTTAGCAGGCAATATTAACCAGGTGAAATTGTGTCCATTCCCTTGCGTTCATTGCACGCAGAGTCAGGGTATATGCAGCAGTTTGGGCCGCCTGGCTCGTTGCGAACTAATTTGCCAGAATTTTACGTAATTATGACATAACATTGAAGGTTGTGCAATGTAACAGGAATATTTAGACTTAGGGATGCCACCCGTTAGATAACATACAGAACGGTTCCGTATTTCACTGAGAAAAAAAAAACGTTTTGTTTTGGAGATGATAGTTTCCGGATTCGACCATATTAATGACCTAAGGCTCGTATTTCTGTGTGTTTATTATATTATAATTAAGTCTATGAATTGATATTTGATAGAGCAGTCTGACTGAGCGGTGGTAGGCACCAGCAGGCTCATAAGCATTCATTCAAACAGCACTTTCGTGCGTTTTGCCAGCAGACCTTCGCAATTCTTCAAGCATTGCGCTGTTTATTACTTCAAGCCTATCAACTCCCAAGATTAAGCTGGTGTAACCGATGTGAAATGGCTAGCTAGTTAGCCAGGTGCGCACTAATAGCATTTCAAACATCACTTGCTCTGAGACTTGGAGTAGTTGTTCCCCTTGCTCTGCATGGGTAACGCTGCTTCGAGGGTGGCTGTTGTCGATGTGTTACTGGTTTGAGCCCAGGTAAGAGCGAGGAGAGGGATGGAAGCTATACTGTTACACTGGCAATACTAAAGTGCCTATAAGAACATCCAATAGTCAAAGGTATATGAAATACAAATTGTAGAGAGAGAAATAGTCCTACAATTCCTATAATAACTACAACCTAAAACTTCTTACCTGGGAATATTGAAGACTCATGTTAAAAGGAACCACCAGCTTTCATATGTTCTCATGTTTTGAGCAAGGAACTTATACGTTAGCTTTTTTACATGGCACATATTGCACTTTTACTTTCTTCTCCAACAATTTGTTTTTGCATTATTTAAACCAAATTGAATATGTTTCATTATTTATTTGAGGCTAAATTGATTTTATTGATGTATTATATTAAGTTAAAATAAGCGTTCATTCAGTATTGTTGTAATTGTCATTATTACAAATAAATAAAATGAAGAAAAACAAGAAAAAAAAACGGCCTTTTTTGGTCCTCCAATAATCGGTTCCAGCGTTGAAAAATCATAATCGGTCGACCTCTAGTCCTTCCTAATACAGTTGCCGGAGAGGAAGGAAACCGCTCAGAGATTTCACCATGAGGCCAATGGTAACTTTAAAACAGTTACAGAGGTTCATGGTTGTTATATGAGAATCTGAGGACGGATCAACAACAATATAGTTCATCCACAATACAAACCTAATTGAGAGAGTGAAAAAGCCTGTACAGAATAAAAATATTCCAAAACATGCGTCCTGTTTGCAACAAGGCACTAAAGTAATACTGCAAACATTTTGGCAAAGCAATTCACTTTGTGTCCTGAATACAAAGTATTATATTTAGGGCAAATCCAATACAACTCATTACTGAGTACCACTCTCCATATTTTCAAGCATAGTGGTGGCTGCATCATGTTATGGGTATGCTTGTAATCGTTAAGGACTGGGGAGTTTTTCAGGATAAAAAAATAACTTAATGGAGCTAAGCACAGGCAAAATCCTAGAGCAAAACCTGGTTCAGTGTGCTTTCCACCAGACACTGGGAGATGAATTCACCTTTTAGCAGGACAATAACCTGAAACACAAGGCCAAATCTACACTGGAGATGCTTACAAGAAGACAGTCAATGTTCTTGATTGGCCGTGTTACAGTTTTTACTTAAATCTGCTTGAAAAAATATGGCAAGACATGAAAATGGTTGTCTAGCAATGATCAACAACCAATTTGACAGAGCTTAAAGACTTTTGAAAATAATAAATGGGCAAATATTGTACAATCCAGGTGTGCAAAGTTCTTACAGACTTACCCAGAAAGACGCACAGCTCTAATCACTGCCAAAGGTGATTCTAACATGTATTGACTCAGGGGTGTGAATATTTATGTAAATGTGATTTTTCATTTGTCATTCTGGGGTAGTGTGTGTTGATGGGTGAGACAAAATATATTTCATCCATTTTGAATTCAGGCTGTAACACAACAAAATGTGGAATAAGTCAATGGGTATGAATAGTTTGAAGGCACTGTATATCAACGTGTATCCCAACCGGCTGTGATTGGGAGTCCCATAGAACAGTCCACAATTGGCCCAGCGTCGTCCAGGTTTGGCCGGTGTAGGCCGTCATTGTAAATAAGAATTTGTCCTTGACTGACTTGCCTGGTTAAATAAAGGTTAAATAAAAAACTAAATAAAATGAATGTGTTTATTGTATTTTGCTGTGCTATACAGGGCTCATCTGGAAAAGAGACCTTGGTCTAAGCATTGATGCCCTGTCAAAATAAGAATCCAGATTGCACCAAAACACAGTAAGCCAAGTTCTTTCAGTAGGCCTAACCAATGAAACATACAGTGCATTCGGAAAGCATTCAGACCCCTTGACTTTTTCCACATTTTGTTACGTTACAGCCTTATTCTAAAAATGTTTCCCTCATCAATCTACACACAATACCACATAATGACAAAGATGTCTTTTTTTGTATGTTTGTAAGTGTACTAAGTACTTTGTTGAAGAACCTTTGGCAGTGATTACAGCCTCCAGTCTTCTTGGGTATGACGCTACAAGCTTGGCACACCTGTATTTGGGGAGTTTCTCCCATTCTTCTCTGCAGATTCTCTCAAGCTCGGTTTGGTTGGATGGGGAGCGTCGCTGCACAGCTATTTTCAGGTTCCTCCAGAGATGTTCGATCGGGTTAAAGCCCAGGCTCTGGCTGGCTACTCATGGACATTCAGAGACTTGTCCTGAAGCCCCTCCTGCGTTGTCTTGGCTGTGTGCGTAGAGTCGTTGTCCTGTTGGAAGGTGAACCTTAGCCCCAGTCTGAGGTCCTGAGCGCTCTGGAGCAGGTTTTCATCAAGGATCTCTCTGTACCTTGATTCGTTCATCTTTCCCTCAATCCTGACTAGTCTCCCAGTCCCTGCCACTGATAAACATATCCACAGCATGATGCTGCCACTACCGTGCTTCACCGTATGGGATGATGCCAGGCGTGACGTTTGGCATTCAGGCTTAGTTTCATCAGACCAGAGAATCTTGTTTCTCATGGTCTGAGTCCTTTAGGCACCTTTTGACAAACTCCAAGCGTGCTATCATGTGCCTTTTATTGAGGAGTGGCTTCCGTCTGGCCACTCTACCATAAAGGCCTGATTGGTGGAGTGCTGGAGAGATGACTATCCTTCTGGAAGGTTCTCCCATCACCACAGAGAAACTCTGGAGCTGGCACAGTGGTCCAAGGCACTGCATCTCAGTGCACAAGGCCTCACTACAGTCCCTGGTTCTCCTCCGATTGCTCAGTTTGACCGGACGGCCAGCTCTAGGAAGAGTCTTGGTAGGTCCAAACTTCTTCTGTTTAAGAATGATGGAAGCTACATTGTTCTTGGGGACCTTCAATGCTGCAGAAATATTTTGGAGACCCTTCCCCAAATCTAACGCCTCGACACAATCCTGTCCCGGAGCTCTACGGATCAAGCTGTAGAAACATCTCAAGGACGGTCAATGGATAAAAAAACAAACAGATTTTAGCATTAAAATACTCCAAAAACTGCCAATAATTTCAGGTCCAGTACCATCGTTGAGCCGCGGGTGTGAAAGATTCAGCAGACTGCTGGCATTACACATCTGGCTAAAAGACTACTGTAGCTCTGCTGGAGTCACTTTTATTGATAACTTTGACACCTTCTGGAAACAGAAGATACTCTATAGGAATGACGGAGTCCATCCTAATCATCTTGGCTCCTGGACTCTGTCCACGCATTTCAAGGCTGCGTTGAAACAATGACTGGTAAATGATCCAAGACCAGCTCAGTTAATCCCTACCATTGTGACAATGAGTCGTCATAATGCTGCATCAAATGTACATGATCTTAGGGGCGTTGGCAAACAATGTAAGTCATTTCATTTATGTACCCCTAATTGCACCGAATACATCTGGTTATCCTACAGTTATTGTAAGCAGTAATCATGAGCCTATAAACAAGAGTTACACTGTTAGCACTGAGGCGGTGTGCAATAGTAGGAAGACCACTTTATGCAGTGCAGGGCGAGCTATCAGCTCCAATGTAAATAACATGAGTAAGTCTACCTCTGACAAGCTCCCCAGTAAAGCATTAAAAACAATCAAGCAAGCCAGAAAAGTGCTACAAAATAGCCCATATTAACATATGCAGCCTAAAAAACAAGGTCCATGAAATCAATAACTTGCTTATAACATATGACATTCATAATCTGAGTATCTCTGAAACTCACTTAGGTAATACCTTTGATGATACAGTGGTAGCAATACATGGTTATAACCTCTACCGAAAAGACAGAAATGCCAATGGAGGCGGTGTTGCGGTCTATATTCAGAACCACATTCATGTAAAGTTTAAGAGATTATCTAATGTTAAATACTGTTGAAGTAATATGGCTACAGGTTCATCTGCCTCACCTAAAGCCCACTCTTGTGGGAAGTTGCAATAGACTACCAAGTGCTAACAGTCAGTATCTGGATAATGTGTGTGAAATGCTTGATAATGTATGTGATATCAACAGAGAAGTATATTCTCTGGATGATTTAAATATTGACTGGCTATCAGCAAGATGCCCATTCAGGAAAAAAACTTCAAACTGTAACCAATGCCTGCAACCTGGATCAGGTAGTCAGTCAACCTAGCAGGGTAGTTACAAACAGCACAGGAATTAAAATCAGCAACATGTATTTATCACATTTTTACTAACGCTGAAGATATTTGCTTTAAAGCAGTATCCAAATCCATAGGATGTAGTGATCACAATATAATAGTCATATCTAGGAAAACCAAAGTTCCAAAGCCTAGGCCTAATATTGTGTATAAGAGGTCATACAAGAAGTGTTGTAGTGATTCCTATGTTGATGATGTAAAGAATATTTGCTGGTCTGTGGTGGGTAATGAGGAGCAACCAGACCCTGCACTTGATGTATTTATGAAACTACTTATTCCAGTTACTAATAAGCACACACCCATTAACCTCTTGGCGTTCCCCTAGGATAGGGGGCGCTAAAGCGATTTTTGAAAAAGATTTGTGCCCATTTTAAACGGCCTCCTACTCAAACTCAGAAGCTAGGATATGCATATAATTAATACTTGTGGATAGAAAACACCCTAAAGTTTCTAAAACTGTTTGAATGGTGTCTGTGAGTATAACAGAACTCATATGGCAGTCAAAACCCCGAGACAGATGGAAACAGGAAGTGGAATTCTGAATTGCGAACTCAACTTCATCACGTTGCCTATTAAATCACACCGTGAGCTATGGTTCATTGAGCACTTCCTATTGCTTCCACTAGATGTCCCCAGTCTTCACAAATTGGTTTGAGCCTTCTACTGTTAAAACTGAATGAATGAGACGCTGTGGAACGTAGTCACACGGAGAGGGCCATCACCATTATGACGCCGGCGCCCCTGGTTACCCTCCCCTTTCGAAACGTTTTGAAACACAATGCAATCGTCCCCCTCGAATCTTATTGGCTCTCTTGTTGAAAAACGCCCTGAAGATTTATGTTATACAACGTTTGACATGTTTGAACGAACCTAAATGGGGGAAAAAATGCATTTTCTCGAAATGGCTGTCCCGTGGCCGACGGAAGTTTTGGAGCAGCCTTCAGACGCGCTAACAAGAACAAGCTCTTGGAACATAAACAAGTATTTTTTTCAAACGAAAATACATTTGTTGTGGACCTGGGATTCCTGGAAGTGCTTTCTGATGAAGACAACCAAAGGTAAGGGATTATTGACAATAGTATACAAGACTAGATGTGATATGAGATTGTTCCAAGATGGCGCTGAACTGTAACGTTAGCCTATTTTTCAGAGTATCGCATCCCCTTTCATGGCAAAGTATGATTACCCAGTAAAGTTAATTTTAAATCTGGCATTACAGGTGCTTTCAAGAGATATTCATCTATAAATCTTAGAATGACAATATTACATTTTAAAAATGTTTTCGAATAGTAATTTAGTAAATTGTAGCTCTGTTTCATCGGATGCATTTGAGGGAAAATAGTTAGTCAACGTTACGCACCGATGTAAAATGCTGTTTTTATATGTAAATATGAACTTTATCGAACAAAAGAATGCATGTATTGTGTAACATGATGTCCTAGGTGTGTCATCTGATGAAGATTGTCAAAGGTTAGTGCTGCATTTAGCTGTTTTTTGGTTATTTGTGATGCATGTGGTTGGTCGGAAAATGGCTATGTGGCTACTTTTACGATATACTCCTCTAACATAATCTAATGTTTTGCTTTTTCTGTAAAGCCTTTTTGAAATCGGACAACGTGGTTCGATTCAGGAGAGGTGTACCTATAAAACAATATAATTGGATTTAAAAAAAAATTGTATTATTAAATTTTGTTATGCTAATGGCGATATGATTTATCGCTGGATGTCGAGGCCGCACAGGGGTTAAGAACATTACTGTAAAAACTGTTAAATCCCCTTGGATTGATGAGGAATTGAAAAATTGTAGGGTTGAGGCAAAATGTATGGCAATTAAGTCTGGCAGCCCAACTGATTGGCAAACATACTGCAATTAAGAAATCATGTGACTAAACTAAATAAAAAGAAACCACACTATGAAACAAAGATAAATTATATAAAGAATGATAGTAAAAAGCTTTGGGGCACTTTAAATGAAATTTTGGGAAAAAAAGCCAACTCGTTTCCTTCATTCATTGAATCAGATGGCTCATTCATCACAAAGCCCACTGATATTGCAAACTACTTTAATGACTTTTTCATTGGCAAGATAAGCAAACTTAGGGATGACATGCCAGCAACAAACGCAGACACTACACATCCAAGTATATTGGACCAAATTATGAAAGATGAGAATTGTACTTTTGAATTCCGTAAAGTCAGATTGGAAGAGGTGAAAAAAGTATTGTTGTCTATCAACAATGACAAGCCACCAGGGTCTGACAATCTAGATGGAAAATGACTGAGGATAATAGCAGACAATATTGCCACATCTTAATGTAAGCCTACTAGAGAACGTGTGCCCTCAGGCCTGGAGGGAAGCTAAAGTCATTCTGCTGCCCAAGAATAGTAAAGCCTCCTTTACTGGCTCAAATAGCCGACCAATCAGCCTGTTACCAACCCTTAGTAAACTTCTGGAAAAAATGGTGTTTGACCAGATACAATGCTATTTCACAGTAAACAAATTGACAAGAGAATTTCAGCATGCTTATAGAGAAGGACACTCAACAAGCACAACACTTACACAAATGACTGATGATTGGCTTAGAGAAATTAATGATAAAATGACTGATCATAGTCTGCTGCTGGAAAAACTTGTGTTAGGGCTTTACACCCCCTGCTATAATGTGGATAAAGAGTAACATGTCTAACAGAACACAGAGGGTGTCCTTTAATGGAAGCCTATCAAATAATCAGGAATTCCCCAGGGTAGCTGTTTAGGCCCCTTGCTTTTAAATTGTTTTACCAACGACATGCCACTGACTGAGTAAAGCCAGAGATTCTATGTATGCGGATGACTCAACACTATACATGTCAGCTATTACCGTGACTGAAATGACTGCAACCCTCAACAAAGAGCTACTGTTAGTTTCAGAGTGGGTGGCAAGGAATAAGTTGGCTCTAAATATTTCTAAAACTAAAAGCATTGTATTTGGAACACTCACTAAAACCTAAACCTCAACTAAATCTTGTAATAATTAATGTGGAAATTGAGCAAGTTGAGATGACTAAACTGCTTGGAGTAACACTAGATTGTAAACTGCCATGGTCAAAACATATTGATGCAGTAGTAGCTAAGATGGGGAGAAGTCTGTCTATAATAAAACGATGCTCTGCCTTCTTAACAACAATATCAACAAGGCAGGTCCTACAGGCCCTAGTTTTGTCGCACCTTGACTACTGTTCAGTTGTGTGGTCAAATGCCACAAAAAAGGGACTTAGGAAAATTGTAATTGGCTTAGAACAGGGCAGCACGGCTGTCCCTTGGATGTACACAGAGAGCTAATATTAATAATATGCATGTCAATCTCTCCTGGCGGAAAGTGGAGGAGAGATTGACTTCATCACTACTTTTATTTATGAGAGGTGACATGTTGAATGCACCGAGCTGTCTGTCTAAACTACTGGCACACAGCTCGGACACCCATGCACACCCCACAAGACATGCCATAAGTCCAGAACAGACTATGGGAGGCACACAGTACTACATAGAGCCATGACTACATGGAACTCTATTCCACATCAAGTAACTGACGCAAGCAGTAAAGTTAGATTTTATTTTTTAAAGAAGAAAAAAAAAAACTTTATGGAACAGCGGGGACTGTGAAGCAACACAAACATTGGAACAGACACATGCATATACATACACACCCACACACACACACACACACACCACCACACAATAACATACGCACTATACATACACATGGATTTAGTACTATAGATATGTGGTAGTGGTGGAGTAGGGGCCGGAGGGCACACAGTGTGTTGTGAAATTTGTGAATGTATTGTAATGTTTTAAAATTGTATAAACTGCCTTCATTTTGCTGGATCCTAGGAAGAGTAGCTGCTGCTTTGGAAGCAGCAAATGGGGATCCATAATAAATACAAACTTTTTGCTTTTATAATAGCAGCATATCTGTGCACCTGAGCTAATTTTCTAGTCTCATAGCCAAGGTTCTGAATACTTATGTAAATAAGGCATCTGTTTTTTATTTTTAATACATTTGCAAACATTTCTAAAAACCTGTTTCGCTTTGTCATTATGGGGTATTGTGTGTAGATTGTTGAGGATTAGTTATTTTTTCAAATCCATTTTAAAATAAGCTTGTAACGTAACAAAATGTGGAAAAGGGGAATGGTTTGAATACTTTCCAAATGCACTGTAAGGCCTTGGCCAAAACACACCTGCACACTTTCTTTTTTTATTTATTTGATTTTATCTGTATTGTTTTATTTGGTGCAAATAAATTAAACCTAAATATTAAAATTCATATCAGTTTAAATCTTGAATAAATAAATACACACTAAACTGAAGTCTTGCAAATAGCAAGCTGTTTAAAATAAGTGCTGCGACTGGGAAGACATTATATCACATTGGCTTAGAAGGGTGATGACATGTTTTTGCCTCCTTTTGGCAACTATTCCACTGCTAAGAAGATGTCTGATTGCTTCTGGAAATTGGATGTGACAGGAGTTTGGATTTAATGAGCACCAACACTTTATTTCAGACTCCAGAATCCTTCCATTAAAAGAAAGGCCTCTCTGTCTAGCGTGTGTGTGCGCGCGTCAGGCACAGAGACGCCAGCAGGCATATCACAATGCCTTTTTTACAGGCCAGTAAAACAATGCCATGGCAGAAACCATTAAAGCCCTTAATATTTTCTCCAACATCCTTCTTCTCTTTTGCAGTCAGAGAAGCTGTGCTGCATTAACGGAGGTAGTGTTGGTCTGGATTCAGACCTCTATGGTCCCTGCTTCAGCTTCTTCACATTCACATGAGCTGATATTCAACATGGAGCTCCCTGTGAATTAAGATTAAGGAAAATATCAACTCTCTATACATCACACACACACCACACACACACACACACACGGGTAGAGCTGATTGCCACTTCTCTATTGAATATTTCAATAGCGTTTAGAATAGCAGCATATCTGTGGATGCCTTTCAAAGTAACATTGTTGAGATGTCATTACAGAGTGAACTACAGTGTTGTGCATCTATTCTGACACAAAGGAACACTGTGCTGCCTGGCTAAAAGCAAATGAAGAGGTCTACTAGCAGCAAATATTTTATGTGACACGCCATCATTCAAAATGTCAATTATATGACTCTGTAAATGAAAACCAGAACCAGATGAATCAGGAGCTGGGAGTAGAGCTGGGACCACAAACTGAAAATGAGCTGGGACCACAAACTGAAAATGATCGACACCGACCATACCGATCACTTATAGCAGGCATTTTGCTGATATGATTCATTATGATAAGTAGTCTATGCTAGAGAAATGGAAAGTTTGGATTGAAATAAGTTTATGGGTTATTGTTAATGGGACAATTGAAGGCTACAAACATCAAACTAGTAGTAGTAGTTTAAAGGATAAAAACAACAACAAAAACATGTTATAAACTTCTTCTATTTATTCATGTCGATTAATGGATTTTTGTCCATATCGCCCAGCTCTAAACAGAGACTACCATAGCATCAAAACATGAGAAACACCCTCAATGTCTATAGACAGATAATGAGATGCCGAGCCCACAAAGCCTATATGTAAATGGAGCTTGTTAAGCGTTCCTAACACACTGAGATGAAGACAGTGCAGTCCATTAGATGTGGCGGAATACTCACCAGACATTCTAGCAAGTCCCCGGAAACAATCGGAGTGGGGGGACGGGTACGAGGTTGAGGATGATGAGGGAGCCGTCTCAAAGTTCCATTTTCTGCTGAGAGCGTGGTGGTGCTCATTCAGCTTTCACAGTGGGCTGCTGCTAGCTGCTATTAGCCTTGTGCTCGCCTTCCCTCCCTCCTCCCACCCCTTCCCTCCCTCCCCTCCCCTCCCAGTCTGTCTCCTCTGCACTCTGTATGTGCGTGAATGCATGCGTGTGTGAAACGATGAACCACACCGAACGGTTAAGGATTGGGTTAAGCTCTCATTTAAATCAAATAAATCCAAAGTAACAAGACAGGGGCTTTGTGACGATGAGTGGGATTCACTGCCGTAAGCATTATAGCTTACCACTTCCATTGGCTGGTCAGATCACTGCTCAGTCAGGACAGTGGCCTCTGGTAGTTCTGCATCAGCATATACTGTAACCTTCAGCATCAACAACATCACCACTACAACTGTCCTAACCTGTAACCTTCAGCATCAACAACATCACCAACACAACACTGTCCTGACTTGCACCCATTATGATGTCATCTCCAGTAGCTCAGCGTGACATTTCTGGGCTAGTGGGATTGACAAAAATCTGTCTTGCAGCAGACAGAATCCTGTTTCTCTGCAGTCATTGGGATTTGATTCACAACAAATGTGTGCTTAATGTCAGGACATAACACTGATGGGAAACCCGGTACAGCACCACCAGTGTAATCAATCAACAATGCCGTCTCCTCCTGGCATGGTGTTTGCTGCTGGCCCTGGAAGGCTCGGAGTCTGATAGGAATAGAGCGGGCTGCATTGACATGCAGTCTGTCAGTGAGAAGATCTCAGAGTCATTTCCCATGTCAGACAGTGTTGAGAAGGAACAGAGACATGACATGATGACAGCCTCTGTCAAGCAGTAGCTCCCCTCCACGCCTTCTTCCTGCTCCTGACAGGAGTTACCGTATAGGCCTGCAATATTAAGTTGCTCTGCTCCAAGCCCATTGAGCACAGTCATGATGCCAGGAACATTTGGCGGAAGGTCTCGGCAAGAGCCTGTTCAAAATCAAACACACTGATACAACGACCAAACGTACGGTCTGTATACAAGCCAGCTGTATGTTACAAGTACAGTAGCTATCAAATACAATGCATTTGCTGTAAAAGTTAAAATGTGTAATTTGACCTGACATTTGGAAAAAGACTGACCCTGCTAGGTGTTCTTCTATGGCTTCAACAGTGAGTGGGTGTGGAGAAAAGCATCGGTCTAGACAGTAGGGATACAATGGGTTATTTTCCTTAAGTGTTTTTTTTTCTTCTCTGAATGAAGTCTCTTGCAAGTCTTACCAACCTCTCTGAAAAGAAAATGCCCTATATAAAGGCTACATACTGTATTGACAGAATAGGTTTTTCAATGATTTTTGTGTATCTGTGAATGTTGCTTATTTTTGGAATAGAAACAAGTGTTGTTTTGTGTGGGTTAAAAGCTCTGACCAATAAGAAATTGTTAGCTGATGATTGCATGATAAGCCTCAAGCTCCTCCAGCTGAAATTGTATTTGAGACAAATATGTTTGATAACAGATGCACCAGACTGAGTGAAAGGGCATAACTTATTATTCCCTCTCAAATCACAGGCTAGTAAGCTTTTATACAGACTCATGAAATAGCCTTTATCGGAATAAATCAATCACATTTGAAATGAAAGATGGAAGGGAGATATGACATAAGTTTGTGATTAGACAACAAAGTGTCATGTAGACCCTAATGGAAGTGTATGGATCCAGTCATGAGGCATTCATAAGTTATATTATTCAAGAATCAATAGGTAGATACAGTATATCATTAATTTAAATGACCATTGAAAAGCAGGAAATCGTACAGATTTTTGCTTTAATAATAGGCTATCCTACAAGAAGAGTAATTCCCTCACCTTCTAGAATGGAATTCGACATACCAGTTATCAAATTAAGCACAAATCTCGGAGACTCAAAAAGTGGCAAATATCGTTCTGACAGCGAGGCCAAATCCTCATCCTGTCTTTATTATGCACCACATCCACATTGCTCATCCCTGCCTGCCTGGGACTACTGCCAGTAAATACCTGAGTGATATTAAAACAGTCAAGATGCCTCTGAGGACATACAGTACAATATTGATTGATCTATTTAGTGCATTTCCTGGGTAAAGTTACGAGTCTACTTATTTGGTTTCCGAATCAGTGGGCTATATATTTATAGTGTAGAATGCATGGTCAGTGAGTCAGTCATTGAGTCACTGAGCCAGTCACTGAGCCAGCCGGCCGGCCAGCCGGTCAGTCACTGAGCCGGTCAGCCGGTCGGTCGGTCGGTCGGTCGGTCAGTCGGTCAGTCATTGAGCCAGCCGGCCGGCCAGTCAGTCAGTCATTGAGCCAGCCGGCCGGTCAGTCAGTCAGTCATTGAGCCAGCCGGCCGGCCAGTCAGTCAGTCAGTCAGTCATTGAGCCGGTCGGTCGGTCGGTCAGTCGGTCGGTCGGTCAGTCAGTCAGTCATTGAGCCAGCCGGCCAGCCAGTCAGTCATTGAGCCAGCCGGCCAGTCAGTCATTGAGCCAGCCGGCCAGTCAGTCATTGAGCCAGCCGGCCAGTCAGTCATTGAGCCAGCCGGCCAGTCAGTCATTGAGCCAGCCGGCCAGTCAGTCATTGAGCCAGCCGGCCAGTCAGTCATTGAGCCAGCCGGCCATTCAGTCATTGAGCCAGCCGGCCAGTCAGTCATTGAGCCAGCCGGCCAGTCAGTCAGTCAGTCATTGAGCCAGCCGGCCAGTCAGTCAGTCAGTCATTGAGCCAGCCGGCCAGTCAGTCAGTCAGTCATTGAGCCAGCCGGCCAGTCAGTCAGTCAGTCATTGAGCCAGCCGGCCAGTCAGTCAGTCAGTCATTGAGCCAGCCGGCCAGTCAGTCAGTCAGTCATTGAGCCAGCCGGCCAGTCAGTCAGTCAGTCAGTCATTGAGCCAGCCGGCCAGTCAGTCAGTCAGTCATTGAGCCAGCCGGCCAGCCAGTCAGTCAGTCAGTCATTGAGCCAGCCAGCCAGCCAGTCAGTCAGTCATTGAGCAAGCCAGCTAGCCGGTCAGTCAGTCATTGAGCCAGCCAGCCAGCCAGTCAGTCAGTCATTGAGCCAGCCAGCCAGCCAGTCAGTCAGTCATTGAGCCAGCCAGCCAGCCGGTCAGTCAGTCATTGAGCCAGCCAGCCAGCCGGTCAGTCAGTCAGTCAGTCAGTCATTGAGCCAGCCGGCCAGTCAGTCATTGAGCCAGCCGGCCAGTCAGTCAGTCATTGAGCCAGCCGGCCAGTCAGTCAGTCATTGAGCCAGCCGGCCAGTCAGTCAGTCATTGAGCCAGCCGGCCAGTCAGTCAGTCATTGAGCCAGCCGGCCAGTCAGTCAGTCATTGAGCCAGCCGGCCGGCCAGTCAGTCAGTCAGTGTCATTGAGCCAGCCGGCCGGCCAGTCAGTCAGTCATTGAGCCAGCCAGCCGGCCAGTCAGTCAGTCATTGAGCTAGCCAGCCAGCCGGTCGGTCGGTCAGTCATTGAGCTAGCCAGACAGTCAGTCAGTCAGTCAGTCAGTCAGTCAGTCAGTCAGTCAGTCATTGAGCCAGCCGGCCAGCCAGTCAGTCAGTCCGGCTGGCTCAACGACTGACCGGCCGGCTGGCTCAATGACTGACTGACCGGCCGGCTGGCTCAATGACTGACTGACCGGCCGGCTGGCTCAATGACTGACTGACCGGCCGGCTGGCTCAATGACTGACTGACTGACTGACCGACCGGCTGGCTGGCTCAATGACTGACTGACTGACTGACCGACCGGCTGGCTGGCTCAATGACTGACTGACTGGCTGGCCGGCTGGCTCAATGACTGACTGACTGGCTGGCCGGCTGGCTCAATGACTGACTGACTGGCTGGCCGGCTGGCTCAATGACTGACTGACTGGCTGGCCGGCTGGCTCAATGACTGACTGACTGGCTGGCCGGCTGGCTCAATGACTGACTGACTGGCTGGCCGGCTGGCTCAATGACTGACTGACTGGCTGGCCGGCTGGCTCAATGACTGACTGACTGGCTGGCCGGCTGGCTCAATGACTGACTGACTGGCTGGCCGGCTGGCTCAATGACTGACTGACTGGCTGGCCGGCTGGCTCAATGACTGACTGACTGGCTGGCCGGCTGGCTCAATGACTGACTGACTGGCTGGCCGGCTGGCTCAATGACTGACTGACTGGCTGGCCGGCTGGCTCAATGACTGACTGACTGGCTGGCCGGCTGGCTCAATGACTGACTGACTGACTGACTGACTGACTGACTGTCTGGCTAGCTCAATGACTGACCGACCGACCGGCTGGCTGGCTAGCTCAATGACTGACTGACTGGCCGGCTGGCTGGCTCAATGACTGACTGACTGGCCGGCCGGCTGGCTCAATGACTGACTGACTGGCTGGCCGGCTGGCTCAATGACTGACTGACTGGCTGGCCGGCTGGCTCAATGACTGACTGACTGACTGGCCGGCTGGCTCAATGACTGACTGACTGACTGACTGAGTGGCCGGCTGGCTCAATGACTGACTGACTGACTGACTGGCCGGCCGGCTGGCTCAATGACACTGACTGACTGACTGGCCGGCCGGCTGGCTCAATGACTGACTGACTGGCCGGCTGGCTCAATGACTGACTGACTGGCCGGCTGGCTCAATGACTGACTGACTGGCCGGCTGGCTCAATGACTGACTGACTGGCCGGCTGGCTCAATGACTGACTGACTGGCCGGCTGGCTCAATGACTGACTGGCCGGCTGGCTCAATGACTGACTGACTGACTGACTGACTGACTGACTGGCTGGCTCAGTGACTGGCTCAATGACTGACTGACTGACTGACTGACTGGCTCAATGACTGACTGACCGGCTGGCTGGCTCAATGACTGACTGACCGGCTGGCTGGCTGGCTCAATGACTGACTGACTGGCTGGCTGGCTCATTGAGCCAGCCGGCCAGCCAGTCAGTCAGCCAGCCAGTCAGTCAGTCATTGAGCCAGCCAGCCAGTCAGTCAGTCAGTCATTGAGCCAGCCAGCCAGTCATTGAGCCAGCCAGCCAGTCATTGAGCCAGCCAGCCAGTCAGTCAGTCATTGAGCCAGCCAGCCAGTCAGTCAGTCATTGAGCCAGCCAGCCAGCCAGTCATTGAGCCAGCCAGCCAGCCAGTCAGTCAGTCATTGAGCCAGCCAGCCAGCCAGTCAGTCAGTCATTGAGCCAGTCAGTCAGTCATTGAGCCAGTCAGTCAGTCAGTCATTGAGCCAGTCAGTCAGTCAGTCATTGAGCCAGTCAGTCAGTCAGTCATTGAGCCAGTCAGTCAGTCAGTCAGACAGTCATTGAGACAGCCAGCCAGTCATTGAGCCAACCAGCCAGTAAGTCAGTCATTGCGACAGCCGGCCAGTCATTGAGCCAGCCAGCCAGCCAGTCATTGAGCCAGCCATCCAGCTAGTCATTGAGCCAGTCAGCCACTGAGCCAGTCAGCCATTGAGCCAGTCAGCCAGTCACACTGAGAAATCAATAGCTCAACACGGCCAATTGAAATATGGTACATACAGTACTGTATCAGCCCGAATTCGTGACTATAGTCAAGAGAAAAACAATATTGGTATCAGGCTCTAAAACGAAGACAGCAGCTTGCCATCAAAAAAAGGCACCAGTCCATTTCCTATTTCTCTTCCTTAAAGATATTTATTTCCTGGTTGCTAAAATTCAAATAGTTTGTTAAATTTCAGTTTATGTGACAAAACTAGCAAGGATAGTGTAGAGCAGGGGTACTCAACTCTTACCCTACAAAGTCCGGAGCCTGCTGGTATTGTGTTCTGCCTAATAATTAATTGCACACACCTGGTGTCGCGGGTCTAAATCAGTCCCTGATAAGAGGGGAACAATGAAAAAATGCAGTGGAAGTGGCTTTGAGGTCCAGAGTTGAGTTTGATGGGAGTAGAGAATCATTGTACCATCTAAACCTCTGAAATATATTTTCCATAAACAAGAATATTGTATTTTCAGCTGTTTGAAGCTGGTGTACAAAGCCGAAAGTAAAAGACGAAAAACCTAAAGTTAAGCAAGGGAAGCATAGAAATAGCACACATAGAACATATCTACCACGTCCTAGACTTGCTTTCAATGAGAATGACAGATCTATAAACAAACATTTCTTTGTGAATTTGGATGGATCGCCCAAAAAGTTACATATTGAAGCTTTAAATAAAGCCCAAACAAAGACACTAGTACACACACACACACGAAGCCGAGAAGGCTTCAATGCGACACAGGCTGGCCTGAGGGTCCCATGTCTCTTGGTATTAGTGTGTCTCTCTGTTACAGAGCTGTGTGCCACTGTAATTAAGTAGGCCACTGACTGTACTGTACAGTACTGCCCTGAGCTGGAACTAAAAGATGACCTCGAAACCCTTCCAATGGCTAACCAGGCGACGGAAGAGACCATAGAAACACTACAGCCCTGGGGGGGGGGGGGGGGGGGGGGGGGGTTCTCTCGGTTCACTGTTCTATGCATCTCTCCGATGCAGGGCGAGTCTTTCGAGGCAAAGGCGACTCGGGTTTGCAAAACCAATGCCTCAAAGACAAAGGAGGTCCATACAAATGACACTGTCACAACATAATGTACAGCTATGGAATAAGGAACAAGCCCCTATTGGCTCCTCAAAGTCTTGATAACGAAATGGTTGTTAGGGTACATGTTCAGAAACAGTCAAACAAATCAAATCACCATTAGAACAGATACAGCATATAGGCTACTTCAACCTCTCTACTTGAGTCCATGCCACTATAGAAACAAAACATGACAGTGTGTAGTGGTGGTGGCACCACTCTGCTGCATGGCCATTTATAACGTTCACTCAGTGGGTTGTGTGAGCTCATTGAGGGGAGTGGACCTGTCAGTGACTGGTGTTGACGACACCCCCTCAGTCTGCTTGTCTACACCAGATGTTGTTCCCAACCAGGGGTACTAGGACCCCTGGGCGTACTTGGCCTATCCACAGAGGGTTCTTGAGAAGATTCACGAGACTTTAGGCTTACTAGTAAAATGCACGAGTGTGTACTTCAGGGGTACACTGGGCAGACCAAAATTCAGTTGGTGGTACAGTAAACACTGGTCTACACTACTAGAGCCAGGAGCTTGGATGTCAGTTCCAAACATACCCACACAAACAAACACACCCTCAAAAGTAACAAACAGTATTCAAGCATGTACAGTCCACTGCATCATACTCCAGGATAGCTACTCACACAAGCATTGCCACTACTCACACAAGCATTGCCACTATCATGCTCCAGTGCCTTGTGGTTGCCATGAGAAAGATTTCCTCTTCCTCCAACCCTAGGCTAATGGGCAGGTGTAATGAGGGATGAAATCTCCAGACAGCGCAGCTCAGCCAATTCCTCCCACCTCAACAAGAGCCTGTACTGTGTGCAGGTTAAGAACCACGTAAAGCACTGCATGATTCACAGCTACAGTATAAAGCAGCCAGCAGCCATGCTACTGACAGTGTCATTCCACCGACCAGTGAGGTGTCACAGCCCCACAATATGAAGGTTGGGGAGGACATCACACTGTACAGTATGTGGATTAGTCCATTGTACAATACAAAGCTTATTTTTCCTGTGAGAACTTACTGACCTTGACACCATAGAGCAGTTAGTGAATGGAAGCCAGTGCACATTAATAGCCTTGTGAAGAGTGTGTGGATATGAGTGTGCTTGTTTGTAGAATGAAATATGTGTTTGTGTGTGTACAGTTCTGTGTGTGGGTGTGGGTGTGTGTGTGTGTGTAGGTGTGTGGAGGGGGTTGATAAATTGCATCTCACCTGTCATTGTCTGTGGTCTTGAAGCCCGGCAGGATGTTTCTGAAGCTGCTGTTGCGGTCCAGCTTGGGTTGGCTCTTGGTGCGTTTGATGGAGCCCTTTAGTCTGCGGCTCAAGAAGCCCTGGAAAAGGGAGAGAGGGGCGTCGCCGTGGCCCAGGGGGGAGGAGAGAGACCAAAGGGAGAAAATTCACTCACAGCCCCATTTCATTTAGATAAAAGACAAAATAAATGGTGGAGCAACATGAGAAAATGCTATTGATTGAGCTCTGCCTCTCTCTCTCCCCCAGTCTCCTCTCATCTGTGGCATTCGGAGAGCTGTGCATTTTCGTGTGGATCTCTCCTGCACATCTGCTCGCTGTGCAAACACAGCAGAAGCAGCCGCGTTGATGTGCGACTCCCCTAAATCCCTGTTGCCATGGAAACAGTATTCCACGTAAAATGACAGGACTGGTGCCGCAAGGTGAGGGGAAAATTGAGAATGTGCATTTGATAGGCTGTAGAGATTAGAGATCAACAAGAGTTGGATTATTTCTAAAACCTAGACCCGTCTGTGTCTCCTGTGGTTGTGAGGAGAACAAAACAAGATACAGCCTCAGCCACAACCATGTGCGGCGATAATGATGGTGCTGCAATCTTAAACATTAAACAAGGCTTCTTCCCTGTACAATTAATGCATTTCCTTAATTACTATTTGAGCAAATGGTTGAACTATAGTCTTTTTGCAGCCATTTAAGACCGTGGGTGGAAAGCAACAAAGGAGGAACGAGAGGCTTTGGGCATTAAGGATAAAAGACAATCACCAGACATTGTGATAAATAAATCCAATAACAGCTTTTCACAAGGATCGGTCTCACACTTCAGTTCCCACTGTCTCACACGCCAAACAAATTAACAGTTTACAGACATCACTCCATAGCTAATGTAGCTGCCCTTTGCATACATTTGTGAAATGGAAGAATTGTCGACGCTAGTCTGCTTCAAGGAACAACATGAAAATATCCATCTGCAATATTGTACAAGCACTGCTCATAAAAAAATAGGCTATTTCCTTCTAGAGCAACCATGGGTAAATTCTCCCAGAATTCATTTATTATTATTACTTATCATTTTACAGTCTACACTATATTTGTGCCACCCGCATTAGGCTACACCGATCCCCAATTAAATCACATAAGCTCCCATGCAAACAGAGGAACTCTTTAATGTATCCAATAAATCTGTGACACTAACCAGGTTTCCATCCAATCTTTCTATGCGAGTAAATTACATGTTGGATCAAAAAATTCACGACAGGCCTGCAGGTAAACTTTCCAAAATGTCGACCAAACCAAAATACGCTAGACAAGTGGGATCTTTTTGAATCAGTAAAATGAATTATGCGAGAAATGGCAGTGGAAAAGCCTTTATGCGCAAATATTTATATAATTACAATCATATCGAAGTAAACTTGGAGGGACGCGATGATATGGTGTGTGGTCCTCCCACTAGACTCGTTGGGAAAGCATGCCGTTAGGCTACAGATTAAATAAATACATTATCTTCACAGGGTGGTGAAAGTACAAGGTGATGAGCTTGATGTTCCTTTCCAACAAACATTGGGGGTCTTATTCGGGTGACATGATCGATGCTTGCTGCCGTTTGACAAATAAATCTCACTCTGTTCCATAATAATCTATACCCGCACTGTATCTGCAAGCTGTTGGCTAGAGCGCACGTTCCAAGACCAGAGTGGGAACATTCGCTATACAATTCAAACATTTGTGACAAAACCATCAGTAAAGTTGAAATAAGATGAAAAACCATTTAAATAGTATTTCTTTATTTGGTACTTGAGAATTAAGCCGCAAAAGTAATTTTTATGTGCACTATGTCATCACGCACATCCTTTTATCTGCAACAAGTCAGTTTGATGGAAACATGTCTGGTGGGAAAATGCTCATATTGTTTATACTCCAATTATAAAATCTTCGCGTGAAAATCTGTTGCCAATTGGATGGAAACCTAGCTACTGACAAGTAAAATGCACACAAGGAGGGAATCATTCATGACATCACATAACAGATATTGAACATAGCCTAGCCTCTCGATGTTGAGCTGACTTGAGGTTGGGTTTCACTGGTTTCAGTCAAGACTCCCATTTCTAAAACGGTACCTTCAAGCAAATCAGTTCTTCAAAAGACCCAAACGTTTCTGCTTCTGGTAAAGAAATCATCCCTTACAATTATGCCAGTCTCTTGGGAGGCATTACTCCTTTCCTGCTGTAATTTGTGGGGAATCTGGGCTCTCTATTCTTAGGCTTTCCCCTCCTATGACATTTGCAGAGAGACTGGGAGGCAAATTATTGATTGTGCTTGACAGTGCTGGAGGAGAGAGAGGTGTTTGATGATGCAGCAGACCCCAGCTCCCCTACAGAGAACCTCTGGGTGAAGTAGGGTGGAATAGGGTGAGGAAGGGTAGGGTGAGGTAGAGTGGGATACGGTCTGGTGAGGTAGGTTAGGTAGGGTAGGGCAGGGCATGTAGGGCAAAACTAGGTGGGGTAGGGTGAGGTGGGGTAGGACAATGGAAGGGCAAACTAGGACAGGGAAGGGTGAGGTAGGGTAAGGTAGGACAGGGCGAGGTAGGGTTTGACAGGGTAGGGTAGGACAGGGAAGTGTGGGGTAGGGCAGGGTAAGATAGAGAAGGGCAGGGTGAGGTAGTTATAAGGACTGGCAAGGCAGGGAAGGGTATGGCATGGTATAGGGCAAGGAAGGTAGGGTAGGTAGGGTACAGCGAGGTAGGTTGGGGCGAGGTAAGAGGGGGGTATGACATGGTAGAGTAGGGCCGAGGTAGGGTGGAGTGAGGAAGATAGAGCAGGTTGAGGAAGGGAAGGACAGGGTAGATAGGGCGAGGCAGGGCAGGGTACAGTGAAGTAGGGTAAGGCGAGGAAGGCAGGGTAAGGCATGGCAGGGTACCACGAGGAAGGCAAGGTAGGGCAGGTAGGGAATGATAGAGTAGGGAGAAGTAGGGTAGGATAGGGCAGGGTGAGGCAGGGTAGATTTAAGGTAGAGAGGGGCAGAGTAGGGCAAAGTATGGTAAGGCAGAGTAGGGTGAGGTAGGGCTGGGAAGGGTGAGGTAGGGCATAGCAGGGTAAGGTAGGGAGGGGCAGGGTAGGGTGAGGTAGGAAAAGGTAGATAGGGCACAGTGAGGTAGGGTGGGGCGAGGAAGGCAGGGTAGGGTGGATAGGGCAGGTAGGGAATGATAGAGTAGGGTGAGGTAGTATGGGCTGGGTAGGGTGGGGCAGGATGAGGCGAGGTAAGATAGGTAGGGCAGGGTAGGGTTAGGCAGGTAGGGTGGAGCGAGGTAGGACTGGATGAGCTAGGGAAGGGTAGGGTGAGGTGGGGCAGGATAAGGCGTGGTAGAGTTGGGCAAGGTAGTGTGGGGCGAGGACGGGTATTGGGTGGTAGGTTAGGGTGAGGTAAGGAAAGGCAGGGTAAGGTGAGGTAGGGAAGGGTAGTGAGGCAGGGTAGAGGGTGGTAGGGTATCACGAGGAAGGCACGGTAGGGATAGGTAGGGAATGATAGAGTAGAGCATGATAGGGGTGGCAGGGTAGGGTGGGTAGGGGGAGGTAGGGTAAGGCAGGGTAGGGTGAGGTAGGAAAAGGGGAAGGGTGAGGTAGGCAGGGTAGGGTAGAAAGGGTAGAGAAGGGTAGGGTGAGGTAGGGCGAGGTAGGGTGGGATGAGGTAAGGTAGGGAAGGGTAGGTAGGGCACAGTGAGGTAGGGTAAGGCGAGGAAGGCAGGGTAAGGAAAGGTAGGGCAGGTAGGGTATTAGAGTAGGGTGAGGTAGGATGGGCTGGGTGAAGTAGGGTGGGGCAGGATTGAGGCGAGGTAGAATAGGTAGGGAAGGGTAGGGTGAGGTAGGTAGGGTAGCGCGAGGTAGGACTGGATGAGGTAGGGAAGGGTGGGGCAGGATAAGGCGTGGTAGAGTTGGGCAAGTTAGTGTAGGGCGAGGACGGGTAGGGGGTGGTAGAAAGGGCAGGGCGAGGAGGGGTAGGGCAGGTAGGGTGAGGTAAGGTAGGGCAGGGTAGGTAGGGCGAGGTAGGTTAGGGTGAGGTAAGGAAAGGCAGGGTAAGGTGAGGTAGGGAAGAGTAGGTAGGGCAGGGCACAGTGAGGTAGCGTTACGCGAGGAAGGCAGGGTAGGGTAAGGTATGGTAGGGTAACGCGAGGAAGGCAGGGTAGGGATAGGTAGGGAATGATAGAGTAGGGCATGGTAGGGGTGGCAGGGTAGGGTGGGTAGAGAGAGATAGGGTAGGGCTGGTCAGGATGGTAAGCACAATGGATGAACAATGATTAACCCTTGCCTTTCTTTTTATCCAGACTGCGGTGCTGCATGTGAATTTGACAAAAAAAAATACATTCAGGGGTTGCTCACATTGAATAGTGGTTCTACTGATCTGTCCAGTAAGTAGGGCCTAGAAGCTGAACCTCAAATCAAAAGACTCACTGCTGTGCTCAAACTACAGTGGGAATTCTTACTTCAGATGTGTATGAATGAGACCTTTGGGATATCCTCTTCTCTGTTCATGTCTCCTGCTGGTTCTCACAGGGACCACCTGCTGGCAGTATTGAGATTCTTCCCCCCCCTTCTGCTCTAACAAGCTCCAGGTCCTGTTCAATTAACATCACTTCCAACTCCCCCTCCATTCCTCCCTCCCACTCAGAGCTCTGCTCAGCGCAGGATGGCCACCATGCCTCTAGTCCCACAGAAGGACAAGAGATGATTAGTGGGAGGAGCCACAGTGTGCCAACACCATCCTGTATCATCCTACGGCTTTTATTCATTGAGTGAATCATTTCATTCATACTTTATCCCATTGGAGAACATCCTGAAGAGAGACACAGAAGGTGAGGGGAGATTTCCGATCGATACTAAGGCATTTTCCTTAAAGAGAGAGATTGACAAATTACAAATATACAATGCGCTTTTGAACGCATCCTGCACGAAGCGCAGCACTGCATTACCAATGGTGACATATTCCTAAGGTCTGGACGTCTCTCAATTGATTATGACCTGTGGTGCAAAAGGGGTGGGGGGATGGGCAACGAGGATAAGCTGATCAGATATTCGCTGTCTCTCCCTCCAATGTGACCGTTGGGAGCCAAAGTGCCAACAGATAACATGGAGCTGGTTCTCTGGCACCACCAGCCTGACCTGAGGGCTCCTCCATCTATTTACCCTATCTAAACAGTCAGGAAGGTCACTGTGCTTGTCAAGATCCAACAGAGTAACAGTAAAGGAAGCCCACTGATTAGTAGCATGACATTACAAACAAAAGAGCTGTGTGTGTGTGTGTGTCTGTGCACCAACTCCCAGATCACCTGAGCAATCACACTTCCTACATCGACTCTCAGGGGAACTAACTAACCTGATCATATTCTGTTGAAGTAACATGAACCTTCCTTTCGGGGGTAAGGGACCATAATCTACCAGTCTTACCTCCATTCATAGCCAAAAAGATTTTCTCGGTTGATAAAAGTATAAAAATGTGGCATTGTACTTACAGTATTTACATACACTTGGTTTATACAGAGCAGATGTAAAATACACTGAACAATAATAAACAATAGGTGTACAGATATGAATCTATTGGTGACAGATACCTTTAAAAAAAAGGTAAGGGTGTGGATGAGAAAACCAGTCAGTATATGGTATGACCATCACATGCCTCATGCAGCGCAACACATCTCCTTCGCATAGAGTTAATCAGGCTGTTGATTGTGGCCTGTGGAATCTTGTCCCACTCTTCTTCAATGGCTATACGAAGTTCCTGGATATTGGCGGGAACTGGAACATGCGGTCATATACGTCGATCCAGAGCATCCAAAACATGCTCAATGGGTGACATGTCTGGTGAGTATGCACACCATGGACGAACTGGGACATTTTCAGCAAGAATTGTGTACAGATCCTTGTGACATGGGGCCATCTGTGCATTATCATGCTGAAACATGAGGTGATGGCGGTGGAGGAATGGCACGACAACGGACCTCAGGATCTCATCATGGTATCTCTGTGCATTCAAATTGCCATCGATAAAATGCAACTGTGTTAGTTGTCCGTAGCTTATTCCTGCCCATACCATAACCCCACCGCCACCATGGGGTACTCTGTCTACAATGTTGACATCAGCAAACCACTCGCCCACACGAAGCCATTCGCGCTGTCTGCTATCTTCCCGGTACAGTTGAAACCAGGATTCATCTGTGAAGAGTACACTTCTCCAGCATGGCAGTTGAAGGTGAGCATTTGCCCACTGAAGTCAAATCAAGACACTGGTGAGGACAACGAGCACGCAGATGAGCTTCTCTGAGACGATTTCTGACAGTTTGTGCGGAAATTGTTTGTTCACCGCAGGTGAATAAGCCAGATGTGGAGGTCCTGGGATGGGGTGGTCACACGTGGTCTGCAGTTGTGAGGCCGGTTGGACGTACTGCCAAATTCTTTAAAACAACATTGGAGGTGGCTTATGGTAGAGAAATGAACATTCAAATCTCTGGCAACAGCTCTGGTGGACATTCCTGCAGTCAGCATGGCAATTGCCCGCTCCCTCAAAACATGAGACATCTGTGGCATCGTGTTGTGACACAAAACCGGCCATTTTAGAGTGGCCTTTTGTCCCAAGCACAAGGTGCACCTGTGTAAACAAATTTGATTTGTCATATACGCCGAATACAAAAAGGTACCTTACCGTGAAATGCTTACTTACAAGCCCATAACTAACAATGCAGTTCAAGAAATAGAATTAAGAAAATATTTACTAAATACACTTACTAAATATTTACTAAATAAAATTACAAAACAATAATGAGGCTATATACAGGGGGTACCGGTACAGAGTCAATGTGTGGGGGCACAGGTTAGTCAAGGTAATTTGTAAAGTGACTACGCATAGATAATAAACAGCGAGTAGTAGCAGTGTAAAAACAAAGCGGGTGTCAATGTAAATAGTCTGGGTGGTCATTTGATTAATTGTTCAGCAGTTTTATGGTTTGGAGGTAGACGCTGTTAAGGAACCTTTTGGTCCTAGACTTCGCAAATCCAGTACCGCTTGCCGTGCGGTAGCAGAAAGAACAGTCTATGACTTGGGTGACTGGCGTCTCTGATGATTTTATGGGCTTTTCTCTGACACCGCCTATTATGGCAGGAAGCTTGGCCCCAGTGATGAACTGGGCCGTACACACTACCCTTTATAGCGCCTTATGGTCAGATGCCGAGCAGTTGCCATACCAGTTGGTGATGCAACTGGTCAGGATGCTCTCGATGGTGCAGCTGTAGAACGTTTTGAGGATCTGGGACCCATGCCAAATCTTTTCAGTCTCCTGAGGCGGAAAAAGATGTTGTCGTGCCCTCTTCACAACTGTCTTGATGTGTTTGGACCATGATAATTTGTTGGTGATGTGGACACCAAGGAACTTGGAAGCTCTCGACCCGCTCCACTACAGCCCCAAGGATGTTAAATGGGGGCCTGTTCGGCCCTCCTTTTCCTATAATCCATGATCAGCTCCTTTGTCTTGCTAACATTGACGGAGAGGTTGTTGTACTGTCACCACACTGACAGGTCTCTGACCTCCTCCCTATAGGCTGTCTCATAGTTGTCTGTGATCAGGCCTACCACTGTTGTGTCATCAGCAAACTTGATAGAGTTGGAGTTGTGCTTGGCCACTCAGTCATGGGTGAACAGGGAGTACAGGAGGGGACTAAGAACGCACCCCAGAGGGAAACCAGTGTTGAGGATCAGTGTGGCAGATGTGTTGTTGCCTACCCTTACTACCTGGGGGCGGCCCGTCAGGAAGACCAGGATCCAGTTGCAGAGGGAGGTGTTTAGTCCATGGGTCCTTAGCTTATTGATGAGCTTTGTGGGTACTATGGTGTTGAACACTGAGCTGTAGTCAATGAACAGCATTGTCACATATGTGTTCCTTTTGTCCAGGTTGGAAAGGGCAGTGTGGAGTACAATTGACACATCTGTGGATTGGTTGGGGCGGTATGCAAATTTGAAGTGGGTCTAGGGTTTCCGGCATGATGGTGTTGATGTAAGCCATGACCAGCCTCTCAAAGCACTTCACGGCTACCGACCTGAGTGCTACAGGGCGGTAGTCATTTAGGCAGGTTACCTTAGCTTTCTTGGGCACAGGGACAATGGCTGTTTTAAACATGTAGGTATTACAGACTCGGTCAGGGAGAGGTTGAAAATGTTAGTGAAGCCACTTGGTCCGCGCTTGCTTTGAGCACATGTCCTGGTAATCCGTCTGGCCCAGCGGCTTTGTGAATGTTGACCTGTTTAAAGGTCTTGCTCACACCAGCTACAGAGATTGTGATCACACAGTCGTCCGGAACAGC
>NC_138314.1:33647500-33662500 GCF_965601325.2 Salmo salar
CAATGTCAATAATGTCAATGTCAATAATGTCAACCATCAAGGAGTGATGTCGATAAAACTTTTTTAGATCCTGAAACTTGTGTGGCAGATTGACATTTACACAGGGGAAATGTTTTGAAGAATAAACTTCATGGCTATTCCATATAGTACAGGATTTGGGGAAAGATTATTAAGTGTTATTCCAGTAGAATTTCTGCATAAAAAGTCCTCTGTGTCTGGGATATTTGATTAGGAGCTGAAGCAGAGGCACAATCTAACGGCGAGAGCGAGGGAGGGAAAGAGGGAGTGAAAGAGGGAACAGGAGAAAGATGGGGGGGGCAACATCAATTCGAGACAGCTCTCTTTTTTCCGGCAGGAGCTTTCTTTCAGGTACATGCAGCAAACTGCCGCGTGTCTTCCTTTGTCTGACCTATTTAGGTAATTGCACTCTTCATTAAAAAACTCTGCCAGTAAGAGAAATTACACTTCCCCATCAGTATCTAGGTGACATAATCTCCCTCCGGCGGCCTAATTGCATGCCATGATAACCTCATAGGCCGTGCCTCTTTAATTTTTCATCTCTTTTCAAATAATTATGGATCAGTGGAGAGAGGTATTGATTTGATTCATTAACTTCCCACTCGGTGCCAAGGTTACTGATTACATGGATCCCAATTATACGCTAAAGATCCACCAGCCTATTTGCTTTGATTGGCTTCCACTTCATTATTGGCAAAGGTTGTGTTGAAACAATGGCCATATTGGGGGAATGAAAAATCGAATAGGATGTGGTAAGTGCTTTATTTCGCTAGCCCCTTTACGTACTTGACAAATACAATGAACATGTATGGCTGAATAAGCATGTTAGGGACAGTGGAAAGAGATTCAGGGGGGATGCTGGCTTCAGGGGTACTATGTTTCAACTTACACTGTTTCCTTTGAATGTTACCAAATTGGGTAAGGGAGCAATGATTTATAAACATCATGTTGACGTTGGGAGAGGATGTGGAAACTGGCCACTAGGGGCAACAGTGAGCACTGTTACCTTCAAGTAGGTTTTGGTTTTGCTAGGGCGTTGTGGACAGGGATGGTGGATGGGTGTACATGTCTGCCTCTGGTGCCAAAGGCTGCATGTTCGTAAGCATCTGCCTCTGGTGCCAAAGGCCAGCGATTGAAAGTTGTTTGTGCGATTTTTGTTTTAAGCCTATCCCAAACCTTAACCCTTACCCAAACCATTCTGAGTTAATGCCTGACCTTAACATTGCAGTGTTAATGCCTAAACTTTAACCCTAACCTTAAAAATGTAGAGTAAATGCCTAAAAGTAAGCTTAAATACTCTGAAATTTGACGTTTGGAAGAACTTCTGAATTTGATATTTGCGAAACATGGATGAATGTCTAACTCTTACGTGAGACAGTGAGAGCTAGTTGGTATAGCTCCTTTATACTGGTAGGTGAGTGAGCAGAACTCAGCCGTGGTGCCACAGCAGGGAAATTTTGAAACAGACATACGCGGACATTAAAATGACTGTAATGTCTAAATGATTTCCTCCATTAAGTTTCTACCCCTGTCCTTCCATAATCATTTCTCTTATTTCCGCCACAATATGCCGGGGAGAGGAAGTGTGTCATTGCGTATTCACAGACAAATGATGTCTCTCCCACATATTGTCAAGGAAGAAAAAAGAAACATTAATAAAGAGAGGAACTAGCGAGAAAATATACATTTGTCAGTTGTTTATGTAAGTGGCGGTCTGCTCTGGCAGTCTGGCATGGCAATTGGCATGAGGGGCAATTGTGATCTTCACGTTTGCTCCCAATAAGCTTTGTGTGTGTGTGTGTGTGTGTGTGTGTGTGTGTGTGTGTGTGTGTGTGTGTGTGTGTGTGTGTGTGTGTGTGTGTGTGTGTGTGTGTGTGTGTGTGGTGTGTGTGTGACCTATTATGTAAGACTCTTTCCCCTGCTTTTACTCTCGGCCCCCCATTCAAGACCCTTTGGGGGTCATAGGGGATTAATATTAACCCAGGATAGCACATACTGACAGGTTATATTTATATACACACACACAAAGTCTCTGTCTAGACATTGGGTCCATGACAATGGACATATTACATTACCACACACACACACACACACACACACACACACACACACACACACACACACACACACACACACACACACACACACACACACACACACACACACACACACACACCTCTGCACTGTATCTGGCTATCCACAGCCCTTCCAACCTCATTAGCCAAAGGAGGATGGAGTACGGACGGTAACTCTGTACAGGACTGGAAAGTCTAAATGGTCTTGGTGAGGTGGCTGGGCCCTTGTCTAAGCCTCTCTCATGTCTGAGCACTTTGCCACCACTACAGTCACCAGGGAGCTATTAGAGTTATTCCACACGCCAAGGTCTGTGGAGGCTCAGGACAAACATGACACAGCCGGGACGCACACACACAAACACACACACACACACACACACAAACACACACACACACACACACACACACACACACACACACACACACACACACACACACACACACACACACACACACACACACACACACACACACACACACATAAACACAGAGCCAAGCGACACAGACCGTCACAGGGCCGTTGTGTTAATCCAGATGGACACCCACCTCGGTGGTCTTTCTGTACCTCCCCATGAGGACAATGGAAACTCCTTAGACTTTACACAGAAGCACCGTGTTGGCGTGAGCACTGAGGCCCTGAAGGGGAGTGACTCCTCCACTCATGGTTCCCCCTTCTCTCTCTCCACCTTGGAGGCTCATGTTGCCTTTCACCATCCATCTGTGGGCAGAGAGCGTGCAGACAGCCTGGACTGCTTTTATTTGCCCAGCATTTCCATTCGGGGTGGTGCTCTGCCAGAAAGTCACAGGTAATGGTAATGTAAGCCTGATCCTGGATCTCAGTAGTCTAGTTTGGGGGTTTTGACAGCGGGTCAGGGGCGTCAGAGCGGTTTGTTTGAATGGAGTTTGGCTTGTCTGTATGTCTAAAAGTCTGTCTCTCAATCAGACCCTTCATAAACCAGAGGGCATGGAGATGGGGGAGTGGGCGAGGGGGACTTCCGCTCTCTAGATATATTTTCTACCTCTCTCTCTTCATCACACTCTCTCGCTTTCTCTCCTTCTCCCTTCGTTTCCAATCTCCCTTTCCTTCATTATTGTTTCACAAGGGGACGTCCCAGTTGGGTCATTCTCTGCTGTTGACATTGCATTTTTTAGTGCCAGTTTTAACAAGTGTTTAAAGAGCGTGGCTGGAGACACGGGTCTGTGACTCTGAATGTTTGGAGTGTTAACAGGGCCCCAGACACAGCCAGGCCCAGGCCCAGCCTCATACAGATAGACAGGGATTAAACCTGACATGTTTGGAGAACTCCTGCCCCCTCACCCTCTCCCCCCACTAGAGTGGTCCAGGCAGGTCAGGGTCAGGCTTGGGTCAGGTCAGGGTCAGGCCTGGGTTAAAACTCCTTCGACGAGGCACTGAACTGACCTCGACTGAATCGTTCACTTACATAACGTCTGATGATACAAATAGTGACTGGACAACCATTCAACATGGTAGAAATTGTTTTAAATGATAGAGAGATCATACCGAACCTAAGTATGTGTGTGCAACGTTGTCTCTCATTTATACAGATAAAAAGCAAAGTTCAAGAAAACATTTATGCAAAATAGGCTAATGTAAACCTAGGCAATCCATTAATTGTTTCGCTAAGGGCCGCATGATGACACACATTACAATAATTCTACAGTCAAAACAATATAAAAATCCAGCGGGATTTTTTGGGGTTTAAGTGACTGTATCTAAATACGCAAGAGCCATTGTAATATCAATAGGACCTAAGAGACACTTGCTGAGGTTAATTTGAATAATGAGTGTAAATGTTCTCCATGGTCTACTCAGCTCCAATCCCAGGCCGATTAATTTAGCTCGTTAAACATGGACTCTGTTCTCAACAGATGACGAGTCCTAATTCAGTTTTATCTTCAATCTCTTGTTGCACTGTGTTGTTTATGATATTGATTGTACACTAGTGTAAAGGCCCATCTCCCGGCTAGCAAACGAAGTACACCAACTACAATACCTCTCTTGACAATTTGGCCTGGACCCTTTGTCGACACGGAGCACCGCCGATCCATCACGACTGGTATGCTGATCTGCTGACGTAATTCGGCCGATGTGCTTTCAACCGGCCTCTGCGTGGTGAAGATCCTTCTGCTAGCCCCTGCCCGCTAGCTTCCTAAACACTGTCTCCCTCTCTCCTAGCGTAGTAATCGACTACCGAACGGCTCCCTGTTCATCTATTGCTGCTCATTGGACCCTATGATCACTCGGCTACACAGCTGATGCCTGCTGGGCTGTTCATTAACACGGTACATAATTTTGTTTATCTGTTGGCCCCAGCCTCGAACTCAGGACCTGTGTGTAGCTAACTGACACTCTCTGCCCATTTATCAGCATTTACCCGTTGTTGTCTCACCCGTTGTTGTCTTAGCTCTCCCAATCAACACCTGTGATTGCTGTATGCCTCTCTCTAATGTCCATATTCACAGCTTTCATTTTTTTATTGTACTGCGGAGCCCCTAGTCATGCTCAACATGCCTCAGATAGCCCCCTTGTCCCACCCCCCTCACATGCGGAGACCGCACCTAGCTTAACCTCTCTGGGCTAGGTGGGACGAATTCGTCCCACCTACGCAACAGCCAGTGTAATCGAGTGGAGCGATTTTCAAATACATTAGAAATGCTATTACTTCAATTTCTCAAACATATGACTATTTTACAGCATTTTAAAGACAAGACTCTCGTTAATCTAACCACACTGTCCGATTTCAAAAAGGCTTTACAACGAAAGCAAAACATTAGATTATGTCAGCAGAGTACCAAGCCAGAAATAATCAGACACCCATTTTTCAAGCTAGCATATAATGTCACATAAACCCAGAAGACAGCTAAATGCAGCACTAACCTTTGATGATCTTCATCAGATGACAACCCTAGGACATTATGTTATACAATACATGCATGTTTTGTTCAATCAAGTTCATATTTATATCAAAAAACAGCTTTTTACATTAGCATGTGACGTTCAGAACTAGCATACCCCCCGCAAACCTCCGGTGAATTTACTAAATTACTCACGATAAACGTTCACAAAAAACATAACAATTATTTTAAGAATTATAGATACAGAACTCCTTTGTGCAATCGAGGTGTCCGATTTTAAAATAGCTTTTCGGTGAAAGCACATTTTGCAATATTCTCAGTAGATAGCCCAGCCATCACGGCTAGCCATTTAGACACCGACCAAGTTTAGCCCTGACCAAACTCCGATTTACTATTACAAAAGTTTGATTACCTTTGTTGTCTTCGTCAGAATGCACTCCCAGGACTGCTACTTCAATAACAAATGTTGGTTTGGTCCAAAATAATCCATCGTTATATCCAAATAGCGGCGTTTTGTTTGTGCGTTCCAAGACACTATCCGAAGTGTAAATAAGGGTCACGAGCATGGCGCAATTCGTGACAAAAAAATTCTAAATATTCCATTACCGTACTTCGAAGCATGTCAACCGCTGTTTAACCTGTTATGGCTAGGGGGCAGTATTTTCACGGCTGGATAAAAAACGTACCCGATTTAATCTGGTTACTACTCCTGCCCAGTAACTAGAATATGCATATAATTATTGGCTTTGGATAGAAAACACCCTAAAGTTTCTAAAACTGTTTGAATGGTGTCTGTGAGTATAACAGAACTCATATGGCAGGCAAAAACCTGAGAAGATTTCATGCAGGAAGTGGCCTGTCTGACAAGGTGTCGTTCTTCTTGTCTCTGTTTATTGAAGAGTGAGGATCTTAGCTGTCCCGTGACACTTCCTACGGCTGCCATAGGCTCTCAGAAGGCGGCAAAACGCTGAATTGTGGCTTTGCAGGCTCTGGCTGAAACAAAGTAACGCGTTTGGGTAGTGGCTGGTTACAGTACTGTGAGACTCAGGCTCGTGCCCGCGTCGCCCGAAAGCTTTGTTTTCTTTCCTCTGTTTAGCTAAATGGACATTCCCGGTCGGAATGTTATCGCTTTTTTACGAGAAAAATGGCATACAAATGGATTTTAAACAGCGGTTGACATGCTTCGAAGTACGGTAATGGAATATTTAGATTTTTTTTGTCACGAATAGCGCCATGCGCACGACCCTTCTTTACCATTCGGATAGTGTCTGGGACGCACGAACAAAACGCAGATATTCGGATATAACGATGGATTATTTTGGACCAAACCAACATTTGTTATTGAAGTAGCAGTCCTGGGAGTGCATTCTGACGAAGACAACAAAAGGTAATCAAACTTTTATAATAGTAAATCTGATATTGGTGAGTGCTAAACTTGTCTAAATAGCTAGCCCGTGATGTCTGGGCTATGTACTTAGAATATTGCAAAATGTGCTTTCACCAAAAAGCTATTTTAAAATCGGACATATCGAGTGCATAGAGGAGTTCTGTATCTATAATTCTTAAAATAATTGTTATGCTTTTTGTGAACGTTTATCGTGAGTAATTTAGTAAATAGTTAGCAAATTCCCCGGAAGTTTGCTAGTTCTGAATGTCACATGCTAATGTAAAAAGCAGTTTTTTTATATAAATATGAACTTGATTGAACAAAACATGCATGTATTGTATAACATAATGTCCTAGGTGTGTCATCTGATGAAGATCATCAAAGGTTAGTGCTGCATTTAGCTGTCTTCTGGGTTTTTGTGACATTATATGCTAGCTTGAAAAATGGGTGTCTGATTATTTCTGGCTTGGTACTCTGCTGACATAATCTAATGTTTTGCTTTCGCTGTAAAGCCTTTTTGAAATCGGACAGTGTGGTTAGATAAAGGAGAGTCTTGTCTTTAAAATGCTGTGAAATAGTCATATGTTTGAAAAATTTAAGTTTTTGTATTTTTGAGGAATTTGTAATTCGCGCCACGCCTATCATTGGATATTGGAGCAGGTGTTCCGCTAGCGGAACGTCTAGATGTAAGAGGTTAAAATCCATTTTTATGCAATTTTTCTCGTAAAAAAGCGATAATATTCCGACCGGGAATCTGCGTTTAGGTAAACAGAGGAAAGAAAACAAAGCATTCGGTCGACGCGGGCACGAGCCTGAGTCTCACAGTACTGTAACCAGCCACTACCCAAACGCGCTATTTTTTTTCATCCAGAGCCTGCAAAGCCACGATTCAGCTTTTTGCCGCCTTCTGAGAGCCCATTGGAGCCGTAGGAAGTGTCACGTAACAGCAGAGATCCTTTGTTTTGGATAGAGATGACAAAGAAGGCCAAGAAATGGTCAGACAGGGTACTTCCTGTACAGAATCTTCTCAGGTTTTGACCTGCCATTTGAGTTCTGTTATACTCACAGACACCATTCAAACAGTTTTAGAAACTTTGGAGTGTTTTCTATCCAAAGCCAATAATTATATGCATATTCTAGTTACTGGGCAGGAGTAGTAACCAGATTAAATCGGGTACGTTTTTTATCCAGCCGTGTCAATACTGCCCCCTAGCCCTAACAGGTTAACTAGACTCCAGAGATGCAACCTCTCTTATCGTCACTCAATGCCTAGCTTTACCCCCACTGTACTCACATCCTACCATACCCTTGTCTGTACACTATGCCCTGAATCTATCCTACCACGCCCAGAAATCTGCTCCTTTTATTCCCTGTTCCCAAAGCACTAGACGACCAGTTCTTATATCCTTTAGCCATACCCTCATCCTACTCCTCCTCTGTTCCTCTGGTGAGGTAGAGTTTAACCCAGGCCCTGTGTGTCCCGAGGCGCTCTTATTTGCTGACTTCTGCAACCGGAAAAGCCTTGGGTCCATGCATGTTAACATCAGAAGCCTCCTCCCTAAGTTTGCCTTACTCACTGCTTTAGCACGCTGCGCCAGCCCTGATATCCTAGCCGTGTCTGAATCCTGGCTTAGGAAGGCCACCAAAAATTCCAAAATTTCCATCCCCAATTACAACATTTTCCGTCAAAACAGAACTGCTAAAGGGGGCAGATTTGCAATCTACTGTAGAGATAGCCTACAGAGTTCTGTTATACTATCCAGGTCTATAACCAAACAGTTCGAGCTTCTACTTTTAAAGATCCATCTCTCCAGAAATAAGTCCCTCACTGTTGCAGCTTGTTATAGACCCCACTCAGCTCCCAGGTGTGGCCTGGACACCATATGTGAATTGATTGCCCCCCATCTATCGTCAGAGTTCGTACTGCTAGGTGACCTAAATTGGGATATGTTTTACACCCCGGCCGTCCTACCATCTAAGCTTCATGCCCTCAATCTCACACAAATGATCAAAGAACCTACCAGGTACAACCCCAAATCCGTAAACATGGGCACCCTCATAAATATCACTGCCTCATTGCCTGCGTCCGTTATGGGTCCGCGGTTCAACGACCCCTCCTCAACCACTGTCAAACACTCCCTAAAACACTTCTGTGAGCAGGCCTTTCTGATCGACCTGGCCCGGGTATCCTGGAAGGATATTGACCTCATCCCGTCAGTAGAGGATGCCTGGTTGCTCTTTAAAAGTGCTTTCCTCACCATCTTAGAAAAGCATGCCCCTTTCACAAAATCTAGAACTTAGAACAGATATTGCCTTTGTTTCACCCCAGACTTGACTGCCCTTGACCAGCACAAAAACACCCTGTGGCGTACTGCACTACCATCGAATAGTCCCCGTGATATGCAACTTTTCAGGGAACTCAGGAACCAATACACACAGTCAGTTAGGAAAGCAAATGACAGCTTTTCCAAACAGAAATTTGCGTCCTGCAGCACTAATTCCAAAAAGTTTTGGGATACTGTAAAGTCCATGGAGAATAAGAGTACCTCCTCCCAGCTGCCCACTGCACTGAGACTAGGAAACACTGTCACCACTGATAAATCCACGATAATCGAATATTTTAATAAGCATTTTACTAAGGCTGGCCATGCTTTCCACCTGGCTACCCCAACCCCGGCCAACAGCGCTGCACCCCCCACAGCAACTGGCCCAAGCCCCCCCCCCCGCTTCTCCGTCACCCAAATCCAGACAGCTAATGTTCTGAAAGAGCTGCAAAATCGGGAACCCTACAAATCAGCTGGGCTAGACAATCTGGACCCTCTGTTCCTAAAATTATCCGCCGCCATTGTTGCAACTCCTATTACTAGTCTGTTCAACCTCTCTTTCGTATCGTCTGAGATTCCTAAAGATTGGAAAGCAGCCTCGGTCATCCCCCTCTTCAAAGGGGAAACACTCTAAACTCAAACTGTTACAGACCTATATCCATCCTGCCCTGCCTTTCTAAAGTCTTCGAAAGCCAAGTTAACAAACAGATCACCAACCATTTTGAATCCCACCGTACCTTCTCCGATATGCAATCTGGTTTCCGAGCTGGTTACGGGTGCACCTCAGCCATGCTCAAGGTCCTAAACGATATCATAACCGCCATCGATAAAAAACAGTACTGTGCAGCCGTCTTCATCGAACCTGACCAAGGCTTTCGACTCTGTCAATCACCGTATTCTTATCGGCAGACTCAACAGCCTTGGTTTCTCTAATGATTGCCTCACCTGGTTCACTAACTACTTCTCAGATAGAGTTCACTGTGTCAAATTGGAGGGCCTGTTGTCCGGACCTCTGGCTGTCTTGATGGGGGTGCCACAGGGTTCAATTCTCGGGCCAACTCTTTTCTCTGTATATATTAATGAAGTTGCTCTTGCTGCGGGTGATTCTTTGATCCACCTCTACGCAGACGACACCATTCTGTATACATCTGGCCCTTTTTAGGACACTGTGTTAACAAACCTCCAAACGAGCTTCAACACCATACAACACTCTTTCCGTGACCTCCAACTGCTCTTAAATGCAAGTAAAATGAAATGCATGCTCTTCAAGCGATCGCTGCCCACACCCGCCCGCCCGACTAGCATCACTACTTTGGACGGTTCTGACTTCATATGTGGACAACTATAAATACCTAGGTGTCTGGCTAGACTGTAAACTCTCCTTCCAGACTCACATTAAAACTTCTTCGGGATCGGTGTCCCTTCCACAGGACGGTTGAGCTAACATAGGCTAATGTAATTAGCTTGATGTTGTAAGTAACAAGTCAATTTCCCAGGACATAGACATATCTGATATTGGCAGAAAGCTTAAATTATTGTTAATCTAACTGCACTTTCCAATTTACAGTAGCTATTACAGTGAAAGAATACCATGCAATTGTTTGAGGAGAGGTCACAATTTTGAACATGAAAAGTTATTAATAAACAAATTAGGCACCTTTGGGCAGTCTTGATACAACATTTTGAACAGAAATGCAATGGTTCATCAGATCAGTCAAAAACTTTGCACATACACTGATGCCATCCACTGAGGCCAAAATCTAAATTGCACCTGGGATGGAATAATACATTATGGCCTTTCTCTTGTATTTCAAAGATGATGGTACAAAAAAATGCAAAAGAACGTTTGTTTTTTTCTTTGTATTATCTTTTACAAGATCTATTGTGTTATATTCTACTACATTCCTTTCACATTTCCATAAACTTCAAAGTGTTTCCTTTCAATGGTACCAAGAATATGCATATCCTTGCTTCAGGGCCGGAGCTAAAGGCAGTTAGATTTGGGTACGTCATTTTAGGTGACAATTAAAAAAAGGGGCTAATCCTTAAGACGTTTTAAGCATCTCCAATCCAAAGTTAAATCTAGAATCGGCTTCCTATTCCGCAACAAAGCTTCCTTCACTCATGCTGCCAAACTTACCCTCGTAAAACTGACTATCCTACCGATCCTTGACTTCGGCAATGTCATTTACAATTTAGCTTCCAACACTCTACTCAACAAATTGGATGCATTCTATCACAGTGCCATCCGTTTTGTCACCAAAGCCCCATATACTACCCACCACTGCGACCTGTATGCTCTCGTAGGCTGGTCCTCGCTACATATTCATCGCCAAACCCACTGGCTCCAGGTCATCTACAAGTCTCTGCTAGCTCCGCCTTATCTCAGCTCACTGGTCACCATAGCAATACCCACCTGTAGCACGCGCTCCAGCAGGTATATTTCACTGGTCATTCCCAAAGCCAACACCACCTTCCAGTTCTCTGCTGTCAATGACTGGAACGAATTGCAAAAATCACTGAAGTTGGAGACTTATATCTCCCTCACTAACTTTAAGCGTCAGCTGTCAGAGCAGCTTACCGATCGCTGCAGCTGTACACAGCCCATCTGTAAATAGCCCATCCAACCAACTACCTACCTCATCTCCATATTTGTTTTTGTTTTTCTGCTCTTTTGCACACCAGTATCTCTACTTGTACATCCTCATCTGCACATAGTATATCACTCCAGTGTTATTTGCAAAATTGTAATTACTTTGCCACTATTGGCCTATTTATTGCCTTACCTCCTTACCTCATTTGCACACACTGTATACAGATTTTTCTATTGTGTTATTGACTGTATGTTTGTGTAACTCTGTGTCGTTGTTTTTGTCGCACTGCTTTACTTTATCTTGGACAGGTCGCAGTTGTAAATGAGAACTTGTTCTCAACTGGCCTACCTCGTTAAATAAAGGTGAAATAATAAAATAAATCAAAAAGTCAATATTCACAACACAAATATTGATCTACAGTACTCACTCCGTCATTTCTACCATTGGTGATATGCAGCTTATATTTAAGTGATAATCCCAGAGAAGCCGTTGTTTGAGGATATATTGAAACGGGTGTTACTTTCCAGATGAAGTTGAGGGCCGGCAAACCGTGCCAATATATCCTACAAACACCGGCTTCGAGGTGTTATACAACGGGTTACCAACATATTCAAATAATGATTGACATATTTTCATAAAAAAATATATTTTGATGAATTTACTCATACTATTTCATCCTTCCACAAGATATAGTCCGAAACAAATCTAGGGTTGCTATCCAAGCCGGCTTGTCGTTCGTTCTATCGGTTCAGTTGCCAGAGATGAGACCCAGTTGTTCAGTCTTTTTGTTCTGTATCTATGGACGCGACCCAGTGACATTTATTTGGATACATCCATAACAATGAGCTTATGAGGCACGATTTCATCTGGCATTGAAAATGCGCTCTCTCGTCAGGACAATGTTGTTCAGAGGAGATAGCCAACAACACAGCTAACCCAATATCTTCAAACTCAAGCTGGAAAGACTGCAAACTAGCTGCACTTCGTTTCGTTTGACCTTTTTTCAAATTACATGTCTTTGTATATATCCATAAAAATGCCAGCTGATTCATGATTTCGACTGGCTGAGAAACGCTGTCTCCCGACTCCCAACCCCTACACGTTCATTACTATGAGACAGTTGGAGATCGAATTTGAATATTGAAACAATGTTGCAAATGTCGCAGACACAGACAGTAAGCTTTATATAAATCTCCACTGCTTAAAACTAATTGTTAGTCTAAAAGAAATGTGAGATAATGTCTAGATGCTTTTTATAGTGGAGATCAAGTTTATAACTTCCCTTCCTGGGCTGATGAGACAGTGGATTGCGCAGTCAGATAGAACAGAGTAAATAGGCATTTTAACGTCATAGATTTAGCCAGTAGTAACTGGTGGAATAGACACCAGCTGGAATGCGCTTTTAACCAATCAGCATTCAGGATTAGACCCACCCGTTGTATGAAACCATTTATACATACAGTATTACTATACTATTTGGGGCGGCCGGTATCCTAGTGGTTAGAGCATTGGGCCAGTAACCGAAAGGATTCTAGATCGAATCCCCTAGCTGACAAGGTAAAAAGCAGTTGTTCTGACTCTGAACAAGGCAGTTAACCCACTGTTCCTAGGCCGTCATTGTAAATAATAATTTCTTCTTAACTGACTTGCCTAGTTAAATAACGGTTAAACAAAACATAAATAAATAAAAACCGTCACATTATCAGATAAGTTAAGGTCTCAAAAAAATAATCTAACCCTTGAAATATGTAACTCTCCGTGACATTAAAACATTTATTTTAAGAACTTGCTGCAACAACAACATGGCCCTCCAGTTAGCCATTGATTCATGTCTGGGGTCTTTGTGTTAAAAACAAAACGGTAATGTCCTTCTCTAGGTACGGAAATATCTTGCAGTGCTTTGTATTGCACTCTTTGGGCCAACCTTAATTCAGTGAAATGTTGACAGCCAGGACTTCTCCACCACTGGTTTGTTGCCAATTTTACCCAAGGCAGGATCCCTAATGGGTTATTCCCCACCTCCTCCTGTCTATAGCTCCCCATTCAAACATTTGACAGTCTCTGGAAAGGTGCAGTTCAAGTTGTTTTCTCAAAAGTGTCTCAACATATGGTGGTAAAATAGGTTTCAAATATGCCCTGGAGTCACATAATAGTTTTGGCCAAAAACAATTTGTTGAAGAGGAGTACATTGAGAAATCCTCGTGGTCCAATGTATTTCAAAGACCCTCTCTAATGGGATTGCATTATCGCTGTTTAACTATCCTCATGGTCTTACAATTAACTTCAATGTAGTTTACCATCGTATTGCTTACCCTCTTAACAACAGCATTTATTACTAACCCCTTATCCATAATGTGCTAGTGATGGCTATTTAACAGAATTTAACAGTCTGATGGCCTTGAGATAGAAGCTGTTTTTCGGTCTCTCGGTCCCAGCTTTGATGCACCTGTACCGACCTCGCCTTCTGGATGATAGCGGGGTGAACAGGCAGTGGCTTGGGTGGTTGTTGTCCTTGATGATCTTTTTGGCCTTCCTGTGACATCGGGTGCTGTAGGTGTCCTAGAGGGCAGGTAGTTTGCCCCCGGTGATGCGTAGGGCAGACCGTACTACCCTCTGGAGAGCCCTGCGGTTGCGGGCAATTGCCGTACCAGGCGGTGATACAGCCCGGCATGATGCTCTCAATCTGTAAGAGTTTGTGAGGGTTTGTACAGCGAGGAACTTGAAGCTTTCCACCATCTCCACTGCGGTCCCGTCGATGTGGATAGGAGGGTGCTCCCTTTGCTGTTTCCTGTCCACGATCAACTCCTTGGTTTTGTTGATGTTGGGTGAGAGGTTAGTTTCCTCGCACCACACTCCCAGAGCACTCACCTCCTCCCTGTACGCTGTCTCGTCATTGTTGGTAATCAGGCTTACTACTGTTGTGTTGTCTGAAAACCTGATTATTGAGTTGGAGGTGTGCGAGGCCACGCAGTCATAGGTGAACAGGGAGTACTGGAGGGGGCTGAGCATCCTGTTGTGGCCCCAGTGTTGAGTATCAGCAAAGTGGAGGTGTTTTTTCCTACCCTCGCCACCTGGGGAGGCCGTCAGGAAGTCCAGGACCCAGTTGTACAGAGTATGGTTCAGACCCAGGGCCTCAAGCTTAATGATGAGGTTGTAGGGTACTATGGTATTGAATGCTGCACTATAGTCAATGAACAACATTCTTACATAGGCATTCCTGTTGTCCAGATGGGAGAGGGCAGTGTGCAGTGCGATGGAGATTGCATCGTCTGTGGCTCTATTGGGGCAGTAAGCAAATTGAAGTTGGTCTAGGGTGTCAGGTAAGGTAGAGGTGATATGATCATTTACTAGTCTCTCAAAGCACTTCATGATGACAGAACTGAGTGCAACGGGGCGATAGCCATTTAGTTCAGTTCCCCTTGCTTTCTTGGGTAAACAAACAATGGTGGACATCATGAAGTATATGGGGACAGTAGACTGGGCTAGGGAGAGATTTAATATCTCCATAAACACTCCAGTCAGCTGGTCTGCACATGCTTTGAGGATGCGGCTAGGGATGCCGTCTGGGCCAGCAGCCTCACGAGGGTTAACATGTTTAAATGATTTACTCACGTCGGCCACGGAGAAGGAGAGCCCAGAGTCTCTTGTAGCGGGCCACTTAGGTGGCACTGTGTTATCCTCAAAGCGGGCGAAGAAGGTGTTTAGCTTGTCCGGAATCAAAACAT